>NC_087202.1:29663964-29681464 GCF_015104395.2 Macrobrachium nipponense | reverse complement strand
TTAACGAATTATCATCTTCTTATCGTTTATTACAAAGTCGTTAATTAAACTGGAAATCAGAAGATTGCAGAACAAATATTGGTATTTAAAGTTAATTCTTCAGAATTTATTTATTGAAGCGTGGTAAATATTCTCTGAGGAAGGGAATGGATTAATATAAATTTAGACCAAAAGCAAACCTATGTAGTCATTCAGCGTTGAAGGGGATATTGAGAATAAACGTTTGAAGAGTGTAACAGGAGGGAAACCTTGAATTTTCACTATGAAACAATTGCGAAGGGAAGGTGGAAAGTAATATACAAGAAAGAGAATATGGAAGGAGGTACAGTAAAAAGGACGAAATGGATTGCAACAAGGGGTCGAAGGGACGCTTCAAAGACTCCTAAGTAAAGCCTACAGTGCACAGCGTGAGGTGCACTGATGACTACCCTCCTACGGAGAATACCCCTAAGGACAGTGTGCACTCGATCACTGCAGTCAGTGAACTGATAATAAAAAAAGATATTAGATTTATATATATCTTAAGATCAAGTTCAGTCTCTTTCCAGATTGCAAACGGTACTGTGGTAAAGTCTTTCTCGTCTGCATAATTTCATTCGCCGCAGGGGGTTGGGGTGGGGGTTAGTGCCATCAGCGCAACCCCTTTCGTTCCTTTTACTGTACCCCCACCCTCTCCTAACAATTGTTTTATAGTGCAACTGCTTTGAGGTTTTCCTCCTGTTACACCTTTAGAGCCTCATCGCTGAATGACCTCATAGGTCGCAGCGGCCTCAATTTTATATTCCAGTTCCTTAAGGAATTTGATTAATATAGATTGATTCTCTTGTTATTATACGACGATTTGAATAACTGCATTCTTTGAGTGACTTCGAAGTATGCTTCCCTCGAGAAATAGGAGACCATCCGTTTACTCTCGGAGGAGTAAGGGGCTTTGGGCGCGATGCTGTGAATAATGTGGGTGCTGCTGGGAAATGATTCCTACGAAAAGGAAGGGAAATATTTTAGGGAAATTTGATGTAGATGCAATACCTCAACCTGCGTTATCGCACTTTATCATACTCCGCCAAACAGGGAGAAGTGTACGCCTAATCCTCTGATATTTTTTTTTCAGTCGTTCAGGGGTTATTTTGTAAAGGAAAAAACAGCCATGAATATGAAAGTTAATACTGGATGTGGAAAAAAATATGCTTTGCGAGTAATTATATATATTTTTGGTTTATGTTTGTATGTATATATGCATTTATATATACTTATGTCTTCTGAGTGAAAGGTGTTAATAACGGTCATACATGTGATGTGTGAGTGTTCAAAGTATGACCAGCAACGGCTGTCAACTTTTGGAAATAAACCGACAAGGAAATTTTTTTCAGAATCTTGTACATTTTCAGTCGTTTTGTGGTTTAATTAATAAAATATAGAAATTTGTAAATAATAAAAGCACAAAACTTTAATGAATTTTAAAACAAATTCTTTAAATATTACTTAACTACTCTCTCTCTCTCTCTCTCTCTCTCTCTCTCTCTCTCTCTCTCTCTCTCTCTCTCTCTCTCTCTCTCTCTAAATTGATTTATCAGAAATTCTCGACATTTCGTTGTCGGAAACCGCCTTTTTAATCTAATGAGACAGATTTGGGCAGCTTATATGATTACATCGAAATTTTAAGAATTTCTCAAATCTGGCTGTACTCATAAAAGCCTGTACTATAGTCTTAGTATTGCTAATAATCCTTCCAGTTTCATTTTGGAAAGTTATTCAAAGGGGTACTAACTCATTCTATTTTTGAGATACACTATGTTTCGGGTTCGTTCTTTCAGCTCCCTCTGATTTAATTTTTATCGGAACTATTTCCATAAAACATTATCGGCAAAATCACCAGAAGGACTAGGTATGTGTGTGTGTGTATGTATGTGTGTATGTTTATGTGCATATATATGTGTGTGTTTTACATATATAAATTCAGTATATTGTTTATATATATACATATATTTATATATACATATGTATGGGGGATACAATCCACAATGAAGTAAAATCCTTGTAGTTTAAATATATATCTCTTGTACAGGATTAGTGAACAAGACCACAGTGGATGGTCGAACCGAAAGCCTTTAATTCCTCGTACAAGAGAATTATATTTTAAAATTTAAACTACAAGAGGATTTTACTTCAATTATGTGGATTTGCTATCCCCATTTACTTAGCAAGGTACGACAATAGGTACCTGGCTTTCTGGCATACATTAATGTTATATATTAGGCGCTATATAATTATATATTAATATAATATACTATCATTTAGTATATATATTATGTGGGTGTGGTTGTGTGTTGTGTATTATAGTATATGGTGTTGTAGGTTGTGGTGTTTGTTGTGGGGTGTGAATGTGTGATGCGTAGCTAAGAACGGATAGACCTATATAAATCCGAGAAGAGCGCTCATTGTCAGATAAAGAAATTTACGAAATGAATATAAACTATTCTGGACAAGTATACACCGACATTTATGCATATTTAATATGAATATGCCTTCATTCGTATAAACCCATCCGAACCAAGTACTGTGTGAGTCGCACCAAAAGAAATTTGTCCTTTAGAAAAGGAGTTTGGAATTCCTCCAAAGCTTCTTGAGGGCTTCGAGCGACACTCTTCAAAACTTTTCCTATCTGGGTTTCCATTCGGATTTACGAATATGTGAATATGCATAATGCTTACCAATGTGGCAGATTTGTCTGCGCACCTCAGAAAAATACTCTCAACTCCATTGCTAGTTTTGGGCGACGTCATTTCCCTGAAGCCGAAGGCATAATGCGCCCTCTATACTCTGTTTTTTTCCAACTGTCCATCCGCCTGTGGTGTTTTTGTATGGTAACACTGCGTCCCGGGCTTTAGATAGTTACATTCAGCTTACATTCAACGATTATAATAGTATCGTATTTCGAATATTAACTGTGTAATTCGCATACAGTAAATTATTAAAACACTTTTCAGTTGCAAATTTACACTCAGATATCCTTTTATTTAACTAAAATTTACACATAGCGTAACTATTTAAAGCCCGGGACGCAGTGTTACCATACAAAAACACCACAGGCGGATGGACAGATGAAAAAAAAAAACAGAGTATAGGTATTCACACTGCGACCAGTGGCGATATTGTTGACCCCCCTTATGGGTGTAGTGCCGTCAGTGCACTTTACGCGGTGTACTGTACGCATTACTTAAGGTTCTCTGCACGTCCCTTTGACCCCTGGTATGTTCATTACATTTATTGTTACGCCATTCATATTATCATTTTTCAGTCTTACTTTCCACCCTCTCCTAAAAATGGATTCATAGTGCAACTGTGAGGGTTTCTTCCTGTTACATCTTTAGAGGCTTCTTTGTTCAATTTTCGTTTCAATGCTCAATGACCCTATGGGTCCCAGCGCTGGGCCTCTGGCTTAAATTTTATATTCTAACCACCCAGTATCGTTGATATCGCGGTTTGACAAGAAATTTTATTTACTGGAAATAAAAGCAATTACATTCAAGATTAAGGCAGGTTCTGAAAGTGTTCCACTTTTGCTTCATGAAGTACGGCAGTCATTTCTTCTTTCTTTAATGTAGAATTTTTTCTCATTAAAAAACCAGGGACTTAAAGATTTAAATAATGAATGATATAGCATGATCATAAACAATAAATATTAATTCTTTAAGACGTATCCCGTATTTATTGTGTGTAGACATTACAGTTTATAGTCAACGGTAATTAAAATTGACTTTCTGTTATGTTTTTTCGGAACACACACACTCACACGCGCGCGCGCTAGTTTCCAGATGCGCACCAAAAGACTGAAATTCAGTTCACCAGTCTTGTTCCGATCGTGTAAAATTGAATCTATTAAGCCTTTGAAGAACTCACGAATTGGTGAGACAGCACGAAGTAGAGTAACATTTGAATGTAACGGGTTTCGTGTTTTACCTGCAAATGGCAAGCTATGTAAAAATAGCAGTTATAAAATTAAACTACATAGAGTGAATAAAAAATCAAGTTGCCACCACCTGAATTAGGGAGTGCATATGTGCTTTGGCCTACGCATACAAAGAAGACAAAGCCAAGAATAACAGCCATCACACTGAATGAATAAATTTGATGTCACGTAACCAGGCGGCATTGGCTTCCACTGAAATATGAGGACGTGGATTTCCGGTCAAGACACGAAAAAGCCATTCCCCTAAAATATGAGGACGTGCATTTCCGGTCAAGACACGAAAGAGCAAGAGGAATTTGCTGGACCGCCGAAACTGATGGACGCTTTCTTATCCCCGGTGAAAAATTGCTGTAAAACTCGGAGCCCCGATGACGTTGCACTCGGATTCGTTTATAGACGAAGAATTTCCTTAGGAAAGGCCTCGTCGGAAGGTAAACAAAGTAACTATGAATTTGATTTCCAAAGGTAAAGAAGTTCCTTTTGATCAGTAATAGTTTATATATATATATATATATATATATAAGGTATATATACCACAATATCTTATATACTATGTATATATACATACACATATATATGTATCTGTATTTGTAGGTGCCTGCATTTATACTCAAAACAGTGGCAGCTGGAATATTTCAACAATTACCAAAGAGGTGAAGGCTTCCTTACAGAGGCCAATGGCATTAAAGGCCAATCAGGCACTGGAGAAACTACATCCGCGCATTATTTTTGCTGTGGGGACGTGAGAGCAGAGTCAGAATACACCTAAAGAGGTAACGAGAATACTAATAATAAAAAATATACATTTAAAAAGAAGTTCAAAGGATTTACTACCGCTCGTGTTTTTCTGCCTTCGCTGATAAAATGTATAAAAAGACTCCTGCTCAGTAGATATTTTCAGCAAACATTATGAAAACTGGCACGAATCTGTTTTTTGAATTATCGTCAAATGCAAACTTATTGGAAAATATATCCAGAAAAAAATAGAAGAAAAAAGTATAAATCATATTTAGATGGGAATTATATTTCAACCGCCTATAAATGTAAAGACAGTTGATAATGCGGTAAAATACATGACTTAAACTTTGAGTAACACTTTTAAAAAAGCTGTCATGAGCTTTATAAAGTTTCAGACTGGCCCACTCGGTAGATATAAAAATCACAATATAAAGACAATACCGTCACGAAGAGGAAACAGACAATAAGACTGATAATGAATTGATTGCCAAGAAAGGAAGATGAAAATGGTGAAGGAGGAGATATTGAAAAAGTGCAACAGTTTGTCTTAAATTGACCGACTTTTTTCTTAGGGTTGTGATTTTTTCAACAAAGGAAATAAACATACTAATATTAAAACTATTTACAATGGTTGTATGTGTAGACTCCCCAAGTATTTGTATGTATACTCGGTTTTTTTCCATCTGTCCACCCGCCTGTGGTGTTTGTGTATGGTAACACTGCGTCCCGGGCTTAGATAGCGACATTCAGCTTACATTCAACAATAATAACAATATCCTATTTCGAATATTAACGGTGTAATTAATTCGCATACAGTAAATTATTAAAACACTTTTCAGTTGCAAATGTACACCCAGATATCCTTTTATTTACCTAAAACTTACAAATAACGTAACCATCTAAAGCCCGGGACGCAGTTACCATACGCAAACACCACAGGCGGGTGGACAGATGGAGTATAGTTCTTTTTATGCTTTTGGAAAGCATACAGAAACGTTATTTTGCAAATGTTGTAAAGAAGACGATAATGAAGGATATTTAAAATATTTTGGTAATCCCCAAAATTTCCAACAATTAAAGAAAAGCGAGAAAATGGCAGATCGATGAGCAAGATTATAGTGGGATGTTTAACGAAATATTTGGAAAACGCAAATAACGGTTATCGGATATTCGAAGGTTTATTTTAATGCTGCTATGAAGGGCCTCAGTCGATGTCATAGTCAGTCACTGTTCGTTTAATACTTCCTTAAAGTAACTCTATTGGTTTTTTATATTAATAAGCCATGATACATATATATAATACGTGCGTGTTTGTGTGTGTGTAAGTTCATTTAAAGTCAGTTAAGCGTTGGCCCGTGATCTTTTTAATTAAAACGTTCCTGGATATTCGTAGCTATATGAATTTATGTCAGTTTCTCTTACTTAGGAAGAATGTTTTTGAGACCTTTCTTTTGAGTATGTAAAAGAAAGTTTTCATACTAACATATCCTCAAGCCGCACTTCTGGCTAACAGAAGTAAGGCAAGCGCAAAGCTATCTTTTACAGAGTGGGTGTCTGGCTCACTCAGTTAGACCGAAGCTTGCGTACGGGAAGGTTGCGCTGCTTGCCAGTCCTCATTCCTGACACGGCGATCGTCGTTCGGTTCTTAACTCCTCTGGAACACACACAGATACCATTATTTTAACAGGCTCCGTTCAGTGGCTTACCTGACTATGGACGCGGAAATATAAGCACATAGTTGTCCTTTATATCGTATGTGTTAAATGTGATTGACTTGTTTTTAATGACAGGTAGAAGTATTCGCTTGTTATCCGCTAGAGTATCATAAGGAGAAAGAAAAGTTTCTTAAACATTAAAGCGTAGGCTCCAAGTTTTCTTTCAAAATGTTTTAACACGTATTTTCAAGGTGACAGCAAAGTGTTGAAGGAAGGAAATTGAATTAGATCTGTGCGTACTCTACGGACTTTTAACCCATATTTAACTAACTTAGGATGCAGCCAACAGCGATTAGATTGGCAATGTTGCTGTTCTACGTGTCTTTTCTTCTGGCAACGGGTAAGGTTATATTTGCAGCCGTTATTCTTTACTGGTTCCTCTGCATATTTCCTTAAGATTTCAGCCGAGGGAAGTTTGTTGTAATGTGACCCTAATCTATACCCGGCTCTGAAAAATGGAAATCGTTTTATCTCTCTCTCTCTCTCTCTCTCTTCTCTCTCTCTCTCTCTCTCTCTCTCTCGTTCAGGAATGGATATGAAAAAGTCACTAATTTTAAGAATATATAGAACTCTACTGAATTATCGGGGTATCGACATCAAAACAAATGATCACAGTTTCGACAAACAATTTCATAATTTTTTACAAAAATACAGATTTTCTTGTCACTACTACAGCAAGGATAGGTACTAATGAAATGACTCATGACAAACGTTATATGCAGTTTTTGCCTGTCATGGAAGCCTGGAACCATGAAATAAATATAAATAAAGTTTAACAAAATAAAATATCAAACAAGGTTTTTATTTTTCTCGAATTTATCTACGTATATTAAAAGCTATGAAGCGGTTAGTTACTGATATCTAGCCACCACACGTACACATACGTACGTCCATACACACATAAATATAATGATATAATATATGATGTATATGTATGTATGTATGGATAGATAAATAAAAAGACAGAACATACATACATACATACATATATATATTATATATATATATATATATATATATATATATATATAGATATATATATATATATTTTATATATATATATAATATATACAATACACACACACACACACACACACACACACACATATATATATATATATATATATATATATATATATACATGATGGAAATAAAGAAGAACTTATTATATTTAACACAAACATAAACACGAAGTTACAATCAGATGCCATGCGAAGTATTACATACTATCTAGAAATATAACCATTTGTACGCAATACACACATAGTATATATGGGAGATTCTATATATATATATATATATATATATATATATATATATTATATATATTATATATATATATATATATATATTATATATATATATTAATAATTATTATAATTACTTAGGGGATAATTTATATATTGTATATATGCGCGTGTTTATCATTATATGTGTAAAATATATATCATTCGTTAAAATTTCGCAACTGTTTTTATAATAGATTTACGCTAACTGATATATGTACACACGCACACCAGCAAGAATCTCGAGTTTGATCCAGGCTGTTCCTGATATATAAGAAAAAAAAGTCTGTGCCTAGACTTCTGGGGCAGCTGTCAGGTTGAGAAGAATTATTGTTCTAGGACGTCAGTTGGAACCCACTCATTGTTATCTATCAGTTGTCGACATTGAAAGTAATAAAGTAATATCTCGCTACCAAAATGAACTCTTTAGGAAAGTTTTCCCTTGTATTTGTAGTTGTTTAATATTCAAATACAGGCTTTCTATCACAGCCCACGCTGAAGATGCCTCAAATTATATTTATAAAATTAGGAGTGTACACACATTCATACGTGAGGTAGCTCTAAAGTATATCATTCCTTTGAAGAATTATATACGTGTACATACGTATCGACTTCGTTCCCATCCTGCGGATTTACCTCAGCACAAACATTCTGAGGTTATCTTTTCCTTATTTATAATCATGCAATCAAGGCTGCATCGGAATTGCTTTCATGATTATTCTTCTGGCCAAATTATTGGCCTCAGAGCCTTCTCGCTCATTGGAATGTATTCAGATAACAGATCGTCTGTGCATTAAATCAAGCTTTGCAGCGATGCCGGAATAGGAGCGGCGGTCGAGGAGTGACTGGGGAAAAGCCAGAAAGATAAGAATACAGGAGAATGTTAAGTGAAGAGGAAAGAAAATAGAAGGAGGTGTCCTTCCTAGTTATAGATTTGCAAATGAACCCTATTCACCAGTGCTGGACTCTGCAATGCGCTTTTCATTAATATATTACTTTGCATGCACAGACAACAGTGCATGAATTGGAAATGTGCATGATTCAGACAAATGCACGCCGAAATTCATTCACTGGAGAGTGGCAGCGAGCTTCACGTACTCCCCTTAATAGAATTAAAATATTAATAATCCGATTTTAAAGCATTTTCCTTGCTTTGTATTTTGATATAACTTACTGATGTTTTTGTGTGATGTTTGTACGCTATACCTACACCGATGTTGAACATTCAGTTTCATCGAGAAATTATGCAAGAAGCCATATATGCTGGACATAAAATCAAAACAGGGATTATGGTGGGGGACGATGGAGCAAGTGAACGACAAAGGGAATCGGAACCAGAGGTTGTTTTCATTTGGAATTGCATATTGGTGCTCCTTTAGTATTATTTACATTGACGTCATTGCTATTTACACATTAAATGCGATCAGTGGTTCCAAGACTATGTAAAGGGGTATTACACATACTATATATATATATATATATATATATATTATATATATATATATATATATATATATATTTATATACATACATATAATATATATATATATATATATATATATATATATATTATAATACATATATATATATATATATATTAATATATATACATATAATATACATATATATATATATATCATGATATATATATATATATATATATCGATATATATATATATATATACGTATATATGTTTAGTGTGTGTGTGTTTATGTATGTATGTGTATATATATATATTATATATATATATATATATATATATATTATATATATATATATATTATTATATGTATGTGTGTGTGTCTAGTTATGTCTGTCCTACATATATATGTGTATGCGCGCGTTTATGTTTACGTACCTACAGACAGAAACAAACAACACCTTCAACTTACTGTAGTATCTCATCCCCTAACCTTATCAAAGGTTTTTACCCAGATTCATCATTGGCTATGGTCCATTGAAGATCAATAAAAGGAAATCTTGTTTAACACTTACGTTTTCATCAGTCTAATCGCCTGGAATGAACTCTCTCATCTTTAATTACATCAAAGATATCAGATTCTCATTATGATAATCGATTAATCCATGCGAGAACTTCATTAGCATTAAAAAGATCATTTTTCCCCCCAGCGTTTAAAATAGATTCGTTTTATGTAATTTTAACAACAGATTCGGTCTCTGCAGATTTTTTTTTGGGATATACTTTCCATACTGATAGAGGGAAACAGTTTGCTCTCGTATATGTTGATAGAGGATTTTTTAATACAACGATCGGGTTTTAACGAATACAGCCATTTACTCTCTCTGCTCCTCTCATGTCCTCTCTCTCTCTCCCTCATCTCGTCCTTCTTCTCCTCTCTCTCTCCTCTCCTCTTCTATATTTTATATATATATCTATAAGATATATATATAATATATATAATAGATAGTATAATAATAGATTATCTATATACATATATATATATATATATATATATCTATATATATATATATATATATATATATATATATTATATATATGTAAATATATATATACTATTTTAGGTTCCTATACACACACACACACACACACACACACACACATATATATATATATATATATATATATATATATATATATATATATATATATATATATATATATATATATATATATATATATATAATATTATATGCTATTTTACGTTCTTATAATTTATTTGTTTGTAGATACGTTGAAAAGTTTCAAACAAAGCATACATAGAAAAGTTTCAATGAAATAGCTGAGGGCGATGTATTTCTTCTCGATCTTGTCATGATTTATTTCACTTTTTATACTATAAAAGAAAATCTGTATTCTGTTGAAAACCTAAGTTTGCTTTGTAAATTCTGTATACACATGTGTCTGAATAAATAAGTTTCCTTTGTTGTAAAAATTATTCAGAATACATATCAAATATTTCGATTTAGAGAAACATTCATGTATTTTTTTTTTTTTTGCATTAGGTATCGAACCTAAATAATAAAAAAGGGAAATGAGTATTAAAATGCTAATTTTTCTGTTGTAAAAATGTCTTGAAATTTCGTTTACGTAAAAATGTCATGAAATTTAAATTACGTAAAATGTCATGAAATTTCAATTACGTAAAAGTGTCTCGCTATTTCAATTATGTAAAAATGTCTTGAAATTTCAGTTACTGTCATTATGATATCTAGGTTTATGAAAAATATTTTTAAAATGTCAGACGGTTTTGTAATTTCCCGTTTCCTTCTAGAGTAGGATATTATACATTTAGGAAAACACTGTTTGACTTGCGGTTTTCATTGTGCTCTGTGTACAGTTTAACGGTAACCATTAGTTAATACATAAATGCATTTTGTCTTGAGATATGATCATACAAAATATTTTCGTGTTTTCCTGGAAATTGTTTTTGGGAAATATTTCGATTCTTGTGAATCATCTAATGACAGCTTTCTTTCATTTTTACGAATGTCATTTTTTTTCGGGCCTATAGATATTACGAAATGGAATGTGCTCGACTGCATTTGTTGACTCATTTAAACGTTGGTTATGAAATGTTACATGTATAATGTAACCTTTGTTAATGTTTATTCTTTCACACTTTAGATCTTAGGTAGTTTCGATTTTTCCAAAGATCAGAACCGAAAAAGCTTGAATCGAGCCTTGTTTATGTCATAGTAATAATAATCTTTCAACTTACAACTGCACTTATGCAAATGTCGTCAGGGAAAAGAAAATAAAATCAACGACTTTTATACTCAGAATGTACGACAATAATGAGGTAAAAGCATGCAAAAATATAAAATGAAGTCGAATCAGCAAAAATCAGACACCTCCCCCCAACCCCAGGTATCTTTGGTTCATAGTCAGGTTAGCAGAAAACCGTTAGTGTCTCCAAGGCAATAAGATTTCTACCCTGTTTTAATACGAACCCCCTCCCCCCTTGTCTCTCTCTCTCTCTCTCTCTCTCTCTCTCTCTCTCTCTCTCTCTCTCTCTGTCGTACATTAGAAGTGGATGTTAAATAGACCTAAATGAAGAAGAAAATAAAGCCAGAACTAGAGGCACAAGCAGAGATATTCTATTTGCCTCGATATTATTAAGTAATAGAGATGGCTGGGGATTAGGCCGTTCTTTTAACGTTTTGTAATTGAACCTGTGCGTAGGTAGATGAAATGTCACATGTTAAAGAAAAGAGGAGGAGGAGAAGGAGGAATTGTGAGATCGTAAATATGTAGTGAGTAACTTTGATTAAATTCTTATGGATTTAACTTCTCTTGACGATGCCTATACTCTGTTTTTTTTCATCTGTCCATGCGGCTGTGGTGTTTTTGTATGGTAACACTGCGTCCCGGGCTTTAAATAGTTACGCTATGTGTAAGTTTTAAGTAAATAAAAGGATATCTGGGTGTACATTTGCAACTGAAAAGTGTTTTAATAAATTACCCTATGCTAATTACACCGCTAATATTCGAAATAGGATATTATTATTATTATTGTTAAATGTATGCTGTATGTAATTATCTACAGCCCGGGACGCAGTGTTACCATACGCAAACACCACAGGCGGATGGACAGATGGAAAAAAAAAACCGAGTATAGGTACTAGTTTGTCTAAATATTTTATCTATAGCAAATAGAAAATAGACAATTTGACAACAGCTGTTTTTATAGATATGTTAAAGAAATATACAACTTAATAAAAGGAAGGAGTATAGGTTTGATTTATGAGAAACTACTTATATGATGAAAATTCCTCGAAACATGAGTGTCAGTTCGCGTGGGATGGAATAAAACCAGATGTCCTGGTTACTGAGGGTAACCCAGACTTAACCGACTTTGTGGAGGTGAAAGAAAATATGACACAAAAGCAGGGAAGGAGGAAGTCAAAAGAAGGAAAGGAGGAAGTAAATGATATCACTTCAGATGATGGCTGAAGTAGAATTTCAGAATTTTTAATTTTTAATTTGAAGGACAGATATGTAATAGTGTTGATTATGAAATTAATTTGTTATGGAAGGGTTACCTCACAAATTCTATCTGATTTTGCTTAAACGCTCAGTGGAAGGTTACATAATCTCATTTATAACTGAGCCAGGGGAAAACATTTGGCCATCGCTGATAACATACCGATGGTAGTATTTCAACATGTCAGAAGTAATAAGCGTATAAAAATCAAGCGTTGTTAAATATTAAGTCTCTTGAATGTTCCTTATCTGAATGCACTGCAAACAGATCTTATGTCTTGCATGTTAACTATATATATACCTTTACGTATCCCTTCTAACACCATCTTTTAAGTAGGTCTGGGTCTATTAGAATTTGAAACGAATTCTCATCAAGAGAGAGAGAGAGAGAGAGAGAGAGAGAGAGAGAGAGAGAGAGAGAGAGAGAGAGAGATATCGTATCTTGCAGTGTAGAAGAAATCCCATTGACACTGAAATATCTGGGAAATTATAAGAATTCATTACATTCTATAATGGAGTTATCTTGAACGACGCTGTACATTGATTATTCCATATTCTGCCCATTTAACTAATCAATTTTTCAGTTTTTTTATGTGTTTTTATTGGCAATTAGTGATAAATATTCAGAATAATATATCGCTATTCATTTCTTCTATTGCATATTCGTATGATTCATTTGTATTTACATTTAGAAAGATCTAAAGCTTATTAGATAGGTGGCATAGTAAAGGTACTAGAGGGGAAGGACCTTAATAACTAGGAAGTGGGAGATAGAAGATTTTGAAGCAGTGTGTGTGTGTGTGTGTACGCGCGCGAGATCCCATGATTTTTCTGTTTAGGATCATGAAGAGGCGAATGATGTGGAGTCCATAAGTTTTCTACACATTGTGTTATTAAATATTTAATGGTTAAAAGTATGAATGTAGCAATAATCGTCGTTTTGTTTTTACTTTTAAGACCACACATAAACATTATGTACTCTATAGTATGTGATATATATACATATTTATATATATGCATTATATATATACTATATATATATATATATATATATATATATTTATATATATATATATATATATATATATGTATGCATCCACTGAGAGCGTTTGGTATGAACGTTAATAGTACTTAAATTCTTCCATAGTTTTATATTCATTATGACTACAATTGCCACCTCGCTGCTCTCTAACTAGTTATGCGTATTTCCTGCTAATTATGGAAACTCTCGCAACTTATCATTTTATGCATAACAATAACTTGCAGGTCAGCACAGTCTAAATTAATAGTTTGAAAGTTAAGCCATGCGTAGTTTCAACTTCAGAAGCCATCAAAGTGTTAGAACTTGCCATATAACAGTGGTATTTGAGCCTAATTACAATTACAAATATGTGTTGGAATGATGAGGCGTAGGGGTGAGGCGTTAATTAGCTTCAAATGTGGCAAAGAAAAAACTTACCATTCTCAAAGGAAGCATGGCTGCAGAGCAGTAGTTAAGCTGCGATGCATACGTGTACAAAAATATCGATTCTCGTTATTTTGATGTTAGATGAGTACTGATTACAACGTAAATGTAATTGGTTGTCGGTGATGCAGAAGTCAAGTTAAGCTCCTTATCACTAATTCGTGAGTGTCCTGCACAATAAAGTTTGAGAAGAGAATCTTGAAAATGATTTAAGAATTCTTTCAAAACGAAGCATAAAACATTTTCTACACTTACTAAGGAAGGTTATCATTTCTCAGTACAATTAGCTCTCCAAACGATTTCTTAATTTCTCGGTATAGTTGAACTCTCCAAGCTATTTCTTGATTTTCTTCTACTCATGCCTTCTAAAAACAGCCAAGTATATCCATTAACTCAAATTCTTGACTCCTCTTTCACGTGACCGTAGTTCCTCTAAATACGCTGATCTTTCTGTTTACATTCAGACCTTCATGCTCTACACTGATTGCTTCGGCAGTTCATTCCATTTGATTCGTATTACAGTGATTAGACCCATGTTAGAAAACGAATGGTATCGACGAAGAGTAGCAACAATGTAAAGTTTGGTTTCTTTACAGACTTTATCAGAAAGAAACAATATCTTAGGGTGATAATTCCCCCGAATAAAAGGTATTGCGTTAATTTGACCAGAGAAGGAAGTTGCAAGAAAATAAAGACAAATGGCTGAAATCTATAGATATCATCAGTACCCTGTGTTTCTTATCATAGTCTTTCATACGAAATTATTGCCGATATTACAACGAAATACAGTTTCGAACTTATTCCCAATAATCGTTGGCAATGTTCGGCTTGATAAACAAAATAAGGTCAGATTCCATGAGTCTCTGAATATTCAACGCTTCCTTTAGGTTTTCTTATGAATAGACGTTTCACCTTTGTTCAGTTAAAAGGGGATGTCGGTCCGGTTAAACAACATGTTTATTAAATGGATCAGTCAGCGTGTTGTTTTTAGTGACGTTTCAGCGTATCATGACGTCAGGAATATTTACACTATTTTGTTATCAGATACTTTAAATGTCGCTCAGAGTGTAGAAATAATTGGATTTGTAGCAATAAGCAAAAAAGGGTAAATATAAGAAATTCTTTGCTATTTCAGAACAAATCCTTCTTGACACCGAGCAAATATTTTTATTACTTAAATAAAAGAAATATTTTCATTTTTAAAACTATGAGGACTAGGAAAGAGAGTACAGACTCAAAATAAAGTGGTATTTTGAGAAGGGAGAGGGGAAAAATACTCAGAATTCAATCATTATACGAACGGAAACATCATTCACAGAGATCAAGCAAAGCCGTCAGTGTAACATAATTCGACGTATTCTCTTGTAAACAAGGTTTAATAGAAGTGAAATTACCGCAGATACCAACACAAATTTACCTACGGAAATATATAACGGTAGAGAGTAAAAATTATTTATAGTATCAAGAGGTAACTTGTCTGCCATGATCAGTTTTTATCTGTATGGAAACATCACGTAATCCAGAACTAAATTTTTTAAGCTATTAGAAATAGTTACGAATGCACAAAAATCACTTAACATATCTTTTGATCAAAATGATTACGAGAAACTAGGAAATAGTGTAACCTTCCTGTGTAGAGAGAACAGCTATAAAATAGGAAATTTCGTCGCTAAAAGTTTTTGATATAGGTTATCAACACTATGCTTATTAAATAAACCAGCTGTTAACAAAATCGCTTATTAACTAAACCGTTTATTAACAGAGTCACTTATTAACTAAACCAGTTAACAAGAAAATCACTTATCACCTAAACCAGTCATTAACAAAATAAGTTAACTAAACCCAGCTATTAACAACACTTATTAACTAAAACAGTTATTAACAACGCTTACTAACTTAACCAGTTATTAACATAAGCACTTATAAACTAAACCGGTCATTAACATAATCAGATGTTAAGTAAACCAGCTATTAAAAAACACTCATCAGATAAACCGGGTGTTGACAAAATCAGTTATTAACAAAATCAGTTATTGAGAAAAAAGCCTTCAGTCGAAGTCCGATGCATTTTCCCCTACATAAAATTGAGGATAAACATTGTAATCGAGAGAAATCTTTGGGAAAGAAAAATGTAGAACACTCAGATAAGTTGAGCAAGACTTTTTAAGGCGCAAAATATCCACGAGAAAGCGATGAAAACAAAATTTGCCCATCGAATTAAAGTTAATTAATTCAGTAAATTTTTATAAGAAAGCGGTAAACAACCGTTAGGATTTCGAATTATGTAAGATAAACCTACATAACCTATGACATCATTGTGTATATATATATATATATATATATCATATATATATATATATATATATATATATATATATATATATGTATATAATGTTATAATATATATAATATAATATATATATATATATTTATAATATATATATATATATATATATATATATACATATATATAATATATATATATATATATATATATATTATATAAGTGTGTGTATGTGACATTTCTGAAATCTGTAAGAGAAGAGAGAGAGAGAGAGAGAGAGAGAGAGAGAGAGAGAGAGAGAGAGAGAGAGAGAACCACAATATCCTTTTAAGTTCTTGAGTGCCTCATAGTTTTTGGATCTCATCATTGCTACAAACCTTGAACCCAAATGAGGAAACCCTGATTCTAATAGTAGAATTCCTACTTGCACAAGACTGATTTGGTTGAGGTTCTTCCAAACCAATGTACAATGAAGAAGGCCATAAGTGAATAATCTTCCATCTACCTTTATGGTAGAGTTGGTTATATTAATAGTTCCTAACCTATTGTTATTTTAGATTAGCCTCGCCCTAACCTTCCATACGTAGGTTCGAATTCTGGTCTGAAAATTGTTATATATAATTTTCAATTCATTTCAAGGATTTTGGTGATGAGTGAATCCTTGTAAAAAGAAAATGCACTCATCCATTATATATATATATATATATAATATTATATATATATATATAATATATTATAATATATTATTAATGATATATCTAATATATATATATATATATATATATATATATATATATATATATATATATTTATTATTTATTTTATTTATATATGTATATATATATATATATATACATACACATACACATGAATTTTATCAAGTCACCGTGATTGATATACAAACATTAAGCTACAAGTGTTTAATATATAATTAGCTTTACCTCATATATATATATATAATATATATATATATATATATATATATATATATATATATATATTATATATATATATATATATATATATATATATATATATAATATATATATATATATATATATATATATGTATATAT
>NC_087202.1:29658964-29661464 GCF_015104395.2 Macrobrachium nipponense | reverse complement strand
AGAGAGAGAGGGGGGGGGGTGGTTATAACTTTTTCAGTCTTACCGTTTTCATGTATATCATAACCCAATTATTGCGTTACTTAAAATTTCTGTCCGATTACTGACTAGTTGGTGTAGAAGATAGCAAGTATAATAAGAAAGAATATATAGTTAGTTACCTTGATTGACAAGTATACTAAATTTATCTCACAAGTAATGGACTTTGCAAAAAGCTTTTATTAAATTTGTCATAAATGATTTTCTCACGTAATCTTTCCTCACAGCACAAAAACGTATCGTGCCTCCTTGATTCGCAGCTTCAAACACAATCTCTCGTTGTCTTCCATCGTGCAAGCCACCTTTTGGAGGTGCAAATCAGTGCTTGCGTCGTTTTACCTAAAGTTCCAATGACGCTTTTTTTTAAAACTATGATTCATGGAGCAATACCCTGTACTACCATAGCGCCAGTTTAACATCTAGCAATAACATCATCAGCAACAACTATCCCTTAAGATACATGATGTATGTGTGTATATATACATACACTGTCTGTGTGTGTGGGGGTGTATACATGTTTGTATATATACACGTATGTATATCATATATATATATATATATATATATATATATATATATATATATATATATATACATACTTGTATATACATATATATTATATATGCAATCATTAAGCTACAAATTTTGTTTAATATCCAATTCGCGCTATCTTCAGGAATATCCCCGAAGGGGAATTATAAGTGATAGATGGGTTGGTACCGAAGCGTCTCGAACACTCGACCCAGCACCTGGCAACGACTCCAGCTGAATGGAGTTGTTGAAGATACTGTGTCGAGTATTCGAGACACTCCGATACTAATCCAATTATTACTTATAATTCCACTTCGGAGATATTCCCGACGTAGCGAGACTTGGATTTTAAACGACATTTGTAACTTAGTGATTCTATATACATTACGGTGAAGTGATAAAAAAAAATATCATATATATATATATATATATATATATATATATATATATATATATATATTATATATATATATATATATACCGGGTGTTTCGAAATTAGAGTCCCCCCTTCCACAGGACAAATGGAAAGTTATGAAGTTTTCTGCTATAGCCTATCACCAAGTATATCATCTTAAGCTTCTATTAAGCTATTATTCATTTTACATTTCTTGTATTTTCAGACTGTGTGACGTAGTTAGATACAGGCATGGCTAATGACTCAGAGGAAATCAGATGGATTGACCTCATCCAGGTTATAATCTTCAGAGAGGCCAGGGGTGCTGGTGCATCCTTCATTTCACATTCCTGGATACCTAAATACATTAAAAAAATGAATCCTTTGTTAAAAAAAACTGGAACAAAAATCCATATGACTGTCATCGCGAAAAGAGTGAGAATCTTGGAATGCCTGAAGTCCTTTCTCAGGAGTCAAAAGACATCATAGCTGAGGCAGTGGGTAGACCAAGAAAGTCTTTATGTAAATTGGCCTTGAACTAGAAACAAAAAGGGGAAAGAAGAGAAGTTATAGTGCTGTATATCGTGAGTTGAAAGAATCTGGTATCAAGCCATTTCATATTATCAGCAAGCCCAACATCACTCAGCAATAGAGAGAAGACCGTGCATGATTTTGTGGTTAATTTCTTAAAGATTGGGATGAAGTTGACTTTCTCCATGTTGCCACATCAGATGAATTTTTCATTTACACAGTCAGGAAGCCAAATCATAAGAATAACATAATTTGGGCTGCAAAGTTGGATGATATCAGCGATGACGTGTGTTATCGTCAAGTTGTGAAATTTCCTGAATGTTTGGGAATTTTTCTCTGTTTCACAGCCAAACGGTTAATGTGGATAATCAAAGAAAAAGGAATGGTGAATACTTCAGAGAAACTGTGCTTACTGGTGGAGTATTTCCTTTTCTCAAAGATCCTGAAAATGTGTTGTCTGTTGAAGAAGTCACATTTTTGTATGATAAGGCACCATGTTTCAAGGCTCTTCAGACACAGGAGCTACTTCGAAACAGTGGTATCGATTTCTTTTCGTCAAGTGAATTGCCACGTAGCTCCCCTGACCTTAATGTGTGTGAAAACATTGGTAGTATATTAAAGGATCGCGTTGAAGCGCGTACAGTGAACTATGATGGTATACCAAGCCTCGACGACCTGCAAAGAGAGGTGACCGAAGTGCTCCGGGAAATGGAGTTTGAGTCTCAGCTTTTTTGCGATTTGCTGAAATCATACCCCTCAAGAATGCAGGCTGTGGTACAGGCAGATAGAGGCCACACAAAATATTAAATACTCAGAGAGAAACTTAAATAAAAACCTGTTCTGAATTAATTTTGGTTTTGTCCATATCAATTTTAGTTTATGCTGTAGAAGGTGGGGGGGCCTCTAATTTCGAAACGACCTGTGTGTGTGTATATATACTATATACATACAACATACATAACTATACATATAATATATATATATATATATATATATACATATGTATAT
>NC_087202.1:29626464-29651464 GCF_015104395.2 Macrobrachium nipponense | reverse complement strand
TATATATATATATATATATATATATATATATATATATATATATAAAATATATCAAGATGTTAATAAATTATTAGGTATAATTATACCTATTATACTACGTGTCACCTTTGAGGGGCTCCGTTGACTCGGAAAGGTATGAACCTCTCATTTCCTAGTAGTTTTTTTGGGATCGGTTTAATATATGGAATTGGACAAGCAAGCCAATTCCTTCCTTTGGCTAGTTGTACCGTTTACCACAGTCGACCAACTATCTTGGATATAGTTAATTTCTGAGAGACGCCGAAGCACAATGGTTATTTTGTTAATAAGAAACCGAAAAGTTTAGACGTCGTCGTCTAAGGATTATTTATGGCCCTTATTAGATTTTTTCTATACCATTCACTCGTGCTTCTATTGGTAGCTAGAATTATGAGGTCCACACTAGTCCTCCAAACGTTTTTCACATCTTACTACACTATTGGCCAGCCTAAAAGTGTTAGCATAAATTATATTTATCTATATATTCACATAGCCTATTTACTAAGCTAGAATTTGAAATAGAAAAGGTTAATAACAAATATCATTTACTGATAATAATATTGTGGCACTTTCCAAAATTTATATTAATAGGAATTTTTGATTAATTTCAAATGTTCCCTAAAATTTAACCATGCAATGTGATATCATTTATTATATTTCATTTGGTAGATTTAGCAGCAATGTATGCTATATAAAAACATAGATTTCATAAAAGCTAACATAAGACCTACAGATGACCTCGAAAATCCTATTCCATTTAAGGAACACTGGCAGGACAAAGCAGTGTTTTAACGTTAAATACTGTAGAATGTTAAAGCATCGTTATTCGTTCCCAAAAATCTTAGATACTGCTTTGCCCTTGCTGAAGTGATATGATCTTCATAACCAAATTTCCGATATTACCTTATAGTGACAATGTTTTAAGTTACGCTTACTGCTGAAATTTTATGGCCTTTTACACACATATCCAATTCTCGTATTTTTCGACAAAGCTCAGTGAACTGCCGTAACCTCATTTAGTCACTTATTTATCCCTCAACTGGCACTGCTATCTGCTGCTGAATTGAAAATGGTGATATGATATACAATTAAATCGTAACCTTTTTTGTTTTCAGAACGCTATTGAGGATCATTCAAAAATCAAATATATACTACGTTTAGTTTGTCACTCAATTCCCTGTTATTATCGCTAACAATTTAATCGTGAAATTATGTTACTAAAAACTATCTTAACATTGTTTACCCGTAGGTTGTCTTCATTTTTGTTGTGGTTCGCTCATCACTGGGCATTCATTTGATGCACTGGGTATATTTTTTGCCGTATAACATTTCTGCAGTCGTTTCCAAAACCGTTGTTGGAACGCTGACACATTGCTCGACGCCATAATTTTTCAATTCTCGTCAATTACATAATATACGGAATTTCATAAAGAACCCTTTAACATATATATATATATATATATATATATATATATATATATATATATATATAATTTAATATCTAATTCTCTTTTACCGCGTAAATAATAACGAAGGGAGTTATAATTGCTAAATGGTAACCACCTGGTGGACTCGAAACGCCACTAATATCAGTGACGAGTGCTCTTGCCACTACCACTTACCTATTATAATTCCCTTTCGGTATTATTTTCCGTGGTAGAACGAGTTGGATATCATGTTTGGTGCTCGAGAATGCATGTGTATATATATATATATATATACTATATATATATATATATATATATATATATATATATATATATATATATATATATACATGTAAATATATAGTACATAACTTTAATTCGTTTCCCTAACAAGATAGGAAGAAGACACTGCCGCATTCATATTTTAACTTTTGTATAATGGATGAACCCCCGGTGCAAAAAACTTCCCCAGCGTCATCCTCTTCAGACGGCTGCAAAGAGGGATCATCAGCAGTGCCTGAAGTCGCCTTAAACATTCTGAGCCAAGCAGCTTCATCTATACCTGGTTCACTTAAGGTAGATTCTTGGATGATCCCTATGGCTACAAGACGTTTAGTTTCGGTGGCCGCTGATTGGCTGGGAGCTGCCTGCCTCCCGGTACCAGCCAATCAGCGGCCGCCAGACAAACGTCTCGTTAAGCATAGGGCTCATCCAGAATCTACCTTGAGTGAACCAGTTATAGTTACACTCTTTCTCTCTCTCGCTTGTCCTGGATATTGCATCCAGATTTGCTCGTTACAGTACCTCTTCCGGTCAATTTATCCATAGTATACCTCCGGATCATATAATTTTCCATTCACCTGTCGCTTTCCATTTTTTTCATGTGACATCTTATTTGCTAGTATTTATTTTCGATGCACTACTTCTTCCCTACGCTTGTGGGTATATATATATATATATAATATATATATTATATATATATATATATATATATATATATATAATATATATGTAAGCGAATACCACGGGAAATGATAGGCAGGAATCCAAGCGCTTTCGTCTTTATTCAGACATCGTCAAGGAGCTACTAAAGTACAAATTGGAGAGGAAGGCCTCAGGTAGAAACAAGATCAGGAATACCAGATGGTTTAATTATCAAAAGGGTAAAAATTAAAAGGGATAATCCAGGATTAACGGATATCACGGTCACAAACTTAAACAGATTCTGACCCTAACCGAAATTACAAAGTATCTTTACAGTCCAAAACATGTAAAAACTGAATATATTAATTTTGTTGCTTATATTTATCTACAACTTTTTTCATTATGAAAGCATCAAGTTTAAATAAACCAAGACTTAAATTTAGAACATTTCTATTTATTTGACTTGATAAAACAAGATTCAATGATATCCTTTTTAACTGTGTCATTACATGGGACTAAGGCTCTTGCTTGACTCCAGTTAATAGGATGGTCTAAATCTCTCATATGTACAAATAATGCCATTCGATATTTGCCCAGTTCTCACGAATATTGATGTTGCTTAAGACGCTGTGAAAGAGATTTGCCGGTCTGTCCTAATAGATTTTTATCACATTTTTTGCAAGGAATTTCATATATGCAGCCTGGAAGATCTTTAGGAGAATTTTTGATTACTAAACTCTTGACATTAATATTACTGAAAACAACATTTATGTTAAAAAGCTTTAAAATTCTGGGCTGGGAATATCTAAAACCTTTCATCATAAGGTAATTTTAGAATGTTATGCTTACTAAATTCAAGTTTGTCATTAGTTGAATAAAATGTTTTTCTAGCTCTTTTCCATGCCACATCTACAAAAGTCCTTGGGTATTTAAGTTTCAATGCAATATCATAAATAGTTTTAATTTCAGCGTCAATAAATTGCGGGCTACAGACGCGTAAAGCCCTTAGGAACATCCCAGAAAAAACAGAGAATTTAACATTTTGATGGTGATTGGAGTAGTAATGAACAAAAGAGGCAATATTAGTTGATTTTCGAAAGACTGAAAAGGTGAAATTTATATCATTTCTATGGACAGTTACATCCAAGAAATTCAAAATTACAATTTTCTTCTTCCCTCTACAGTAAATTTTATAGAAAAGGGGACTAAATTATTGAGATTATTAAGGAATTCCTGGAGGTTTTTCGTGAACTGGCCAAATACAGAAGATATCATCCACGTATCTAAACCAAATAACTTTTGGGGCAAAATTCTTGGTAAGAGTTTTGTCTAAAAAAATTCCATGTAAATATTGCTAAGGACAGGAGATAAGGGATTACCCATGGCCATGCCAAACTTTTGTACAAAAAATTCCCCATTGAAATCTTGTTTTATCAAGTCAAATAATAGAAATGTTCTAAATTTAAGTCTTGGTTTATTTAAACTTGATGCTTTCATAATGTAAAAAGTTGTAGATAAATATAAGCAACAAAATTAATATATTCAGTTTTTACATGTTTTGGACTGTAAAGATACTTTGTAATTTCGGTTAGGGTCAGAATCTGTTTAAGTTTGTGACCGTGTGATATCCGATAATCCTGGATTATCCCTTTTAATTTTTACCCTTTTGATAATTAACCATCTGGTATTCCTGATCTTGTTTCTACCTGAGGCCTTCCTCTCCAATTTGTACTTTAGTAGTTCCTTGACGATGTCTGAATAAAGACGAAAGCGCTTGGATTCCTGCCTATCATTTCCCGTGGTATTCGTTTATTTATGAAGTCACGTGCATCTACTGTGATTTTTTAAGCATATATATATGTGTGTGTGTGTGTGTGTGTGTGTGTGTGTGTGCGCGCGCGCATAGATACATATATAATAACATTCATTCATATGCAGACATACATACATAGAAAACACACACACACACACACACACACACACACACACACACACACATATATATCATATATATATATATATTATATATATATATATATATATATATATATATATATATGGGGATACAATCCACATGGAGTAAAATCCTCTTGTAGTTTAAAATAAATCTTTTTCTTGTACAGGATTAAAGCTTTCGATCATCAACTGTGGTCTTGTTCACTAGTGAACAAGACCACAGTTGATGGCGTCGAAAGCTTTAATCCTGTACAAGAAATATATATTTTAAAACTACAAGAGGATTTTACTTCATTGCGGATTGTATTCCCATTTACTTAGCGGTACGACTACCTGGCTTCTGCATATATATATATATATATATATATATATATATATATATATATATATATATATATATATATATATATATATATATATATATATATATATATATATATATATATATATATATATATATATATATATATATATATATATATATATATATATATATATTCCTTTGAAATTTCTGTTTACAAAACGAGATCCATTACGTTCATTATTTTGACCGCATTTTTCATGCATAGCTCGTTATATATTATAAATGCAAATACTCAGACTTTTACGGATGTGAGTAAGCATCACAGAATAATTCATTATTTGGTCGTATTTATAATTCATACGAATATGTATTTATGTATGAAAGTATAACACAATAATTTTAAATTATACTGAATTATTATTTTGTTTTGAATCATATAAACATACAAACTTGTGTTTAATGATAATTTGTATCATTTAGCGTTCAATTTAAAACAGGAGATTCATTTTAATTCCCGTTTTTTTCCCAATGGCCTTCATTATAGCAGAATCCTGAAATTAGCGATTCGGTAATGATTTTGATCAGGCCCATGGTAGATTTGCTTTCAACCGATAAAGTCGAACTTTTTTTTTTTTCGGAAGAGTCTGCGCTTTGAATCTCGTCACGATGTAAACACGGAAAAATCAGTATCTCATGAGTGTTGTTAATGGAAAATTCCTCCCTATTCAATTATGCATAAGCTAATGGCAGCCTGATAGGATGCGCGCCAAATGATACGGTTTCATAGACACACATCGCGTAGGGGGGCTGGGGGGGATAGTGCTGCCAGTGCACCTTATGGTTTGCACCGTAGAAACTATTTAAGGGTCTTTGTAGCGCACATTCGGCCCATAGCTGCGACCCCTTTCATTCCTCTTACTGTTCTACCCCCTTTCACATTCACATTCTTCCATCTTCGTTTCCACCCTCGCCTAACAACTAGTTCATAGTGCAACGGCAAGGTTTACTCACTATCAGTTTCCTTTTAAGCGCTGAATGACCTCACCATAGGTCCCAGATCTTGACCTTTGGTCTAAATCCTTTATTCTATTCCATAGACGCGCAAATAAAGGCTGTTACTCCCAGCTTTGTCAATTACCTTTATTTCTGGGGGCGACGTGTATGCAGCAAGTAAAGGCATACCTGGGCTCGGCAGTAAAGGTTTGAGTACTAAGTGCAATCTGGAAATGTGAATGTTATACCATTGTTTTCTGGCTATTGTGAATTAAGTGACTTCGAAAAATTAAAGAATTAATAGTTGATTAACAACTGTGTGAATAAATCTAGAGTTCAAAAAATCTAGCAGAATAAAAAGAAGAATCAAGACACAAACTTGAATGACTTGTTAGTAGTAACTATAAACATACCAGTAGTTGAACGGAAAAAGGCCTGAATTAATTTCTTCTACTACTACTAATACTACTACTTCGAGTACGATAACCGTTGTGATGTAGTAACATTCACAGATAACAACAGTAATGGTGTTGGGATGAATAGATAGCAGTAGTAATGGTGTCGACATTAACAGATAGCTATAGTAAAGGTAGTAACATTGACAGAAACACTTCATATCATCCAGTAATTAAACAGGGAGAAGCCTTAATGAATTTGTATTGCTGCAACTACTACTGCTAGGAATAAGATATTATTAGTAATTGTAATAGCATTGATATACAGCAGTCGAAATGGCGGAAGCATTAGTAAATAGATAGCAACGAAGGTAAAGGCACGGGGAACAAAATGAGGCCTGACTAACAGCCAGCTGTAAGGGACAAAGGAGGGATTGGCCACTGAGGGATATAGGGTTCCCGAAAGGGCCATCCTTCCTTCAGGATCCTGCTTAGCGTTCTGGCCCATTCCTTTGACAAGATAGAGACCCTAGATTTGGCGAATTGACAGGCGATACCTTAGGAGGTGATGGAAGGAGATAGGATCAGGGCCTCCTGCTGAAAGGGACGGAGTGGCTCCAGAGTGATTAGTCATTGGCGTCTGTTAGAGACATGCAACTCTTGTTTGCTGCTGTTGCTCTGCTGCTCTGCTGCTCTGCTGCTCTGCTGCTGTTGGTGCTTCTGTTGTTGTTGCTTTGGCTTTTGTTTACGTTTTAGTTGGCTTTTGCCAGTAAATTTTCTTCAATATAGCCGTTGCCGTAATGCCGTTTTTTTTTTTCGTTTTTTATTTCAATCAATTTCCAATATAGTTTGGTTTCCGTTGGGGTGTCGTGCCGTCAGCGCACTTCATGCGGTGCACTGTAGGCATTACTGAGTTCTTTGCAGCATCCATTCTTTTCCTAGCTGCAACCCATTTCATTCCTTTTATTGTAACTCCGATCATATCTTTTCCATCTTATTTTCGACCCTCTTTAACAATTGATTTATAGTGCAGCTGCGAGATTTTCCACCTTTCAAACTTTTGTACAGTCAATTTCCATTTCAGCGCTGAATGACCTCATAGGTACCAGCGCGCGGCCTTTGGCATAAATGCTTTATTCTGTTCTATTGTAATATTTTTTGTTTCAAAGGTTACGGAATAATGCAGCAAAGATCGTTGTGTGTGTTATTTTAGCCACCCTCAACTTGGAAGAGTTTTTCTCATGGTGGTTCATCCAAGAATAATGGAATAATGGGCTAGTTTTCTTCAATGCATTTCGAGACGATAGTCGCTTAAGTAAAGTGCACGATTTCATTTCCATACATGAACCTTGATGGGGCTTACTTATGCCTTTGAGTTCAAATGCTTTTTTTTTACTAAGAGCCTTTTCTAATCCTTATGTAAAAGAAAGAACAAACATAATAATTAGAAAAGAGTGAGTTGTCTCTAGGACGCTAATTAGATGCTCGGGGCAGAAAACTAATTTCTGTCACCGTTATGAGTTTTCAGAACGTTCCTCCCGACGAGGCTTTAAAGAGGAGGAGGAGGAGAAGAAGAAAAAGAAGAAGAAGAGTAGGAGGAAGAGGAAGAAGTGGAGGTGGAGTAGTAGAAGAGGGAGGAAAACGCCTTCTTTAAAAGGCATATGTTAGCCAAAAGTGAATGTGTCAACATGCTTGTGTTAAAGACGGCGAAGGGACTGCCATATTTTCTTCTGCAATAGGAATTATTCTACCTGATAGCCGACTGTCGTAGCCAGGTTCGTCAAGGCATGCAGCTAAAAAAAACTGCGTATGGTTAATCTGATATATATATATATATATATATATATATCTATATATATATATATATATATATATATATATATATATATATATTATACACACATATATATATGATATATATATATGTATATAGATATAATATATATATAATATATATATATAATAATAATATATAAATGTGTGTATGTATTTGAGTATATGCAAAGGTATTTGCGAGTGTATGCCACAAACAGTTCTATAACTGAGGATATTAACATTTTCGTTAAATTCTTCCAATTTTGACAAATGTCCTTAAACAGTGTAGACGTCTATATTAAATGGAACTTTGACTACATTTGAGGCAGCTGACATTCACAAAGTAACGTCATTTCAAACGAGGAAATGAAAGGGAAAGGAAATTAACTATCAAAACGAAATAGCTCAGTTAATCATTCCTGGTGAAATATCACTAATCAAAGGACAACAACTCTCTGTGCCGCTGACAATAAATTAATGACGACGGAGAAATAAAAGACTCCGATGAAATGGGTTCCGTCAACATCTGTCATAGGGGCCCATAGAAACGGCAATGAATTAGGAAAGGGCCAATCGCAGATCCGAACGACCATATCAGCATAAGCCAGTCAGCACTATAAAACCTTCACGACCAAACCCGCTCCTTCTTTCAGATCAGAAAGAGGGGCTATTTCAGCCTTCAGCGTAGCATTTCATAACACGCCGCTGATTGAATACTGTTATTCAGCACTGATTTTTTGGGGGGAAAATAAAATCGGGGATGGATGAGTTCTTTTTAATTTTTTTTATTGGTCTAACCTTCTATTGTAATGCCAACGACAGAGGACATTTATTCAGTTTTACTTCTCTTCGGCATTGCAGGGTGATTGAGAAAGATTGGTTTATTTGGGCATATCATTTTCGTAGTGTGATTAGGAAATGGCAGTTATTGGCAGTGAAGAAATGATATAATTTAATCATAAAATGGCTAAACTGATTTACAACAACAAATAGAATATTCCTGCCTGTTCCCGTTTTCTCTTTCATTTCATTAAAGTAATGCAAACAGCAATAAAAACCGAAATATATCCATTTATTCTGAGGGAAAGCTAAACAGAATGATCAAAGCCACCTAACCCTTCTAAAGAAGGGGACGTTGAGAGGCGTTTAATAGGGCAGGTTGCCACTTTCGACCTTGATAACCGAGACCAATTGGAGCTTCAGTAGATGATGACATATTGAACTTCCGAAGTTGATGCCACTTGTCCTTTCAACAGCTGATTCCAAGGGAAAGGGGCACCGGGATTGCTCCGTCCTCCCAGGGAAATGTTCAATACCTTTTACGGTTCGTTGCCAATTCATGATTTTCATCAGGACAACATTAAAAGGAGAGAGAGAGAGAGAGAGAGAGAGAGAGAGAGAGAGAGAGAGAGAGAGAGAGAGAGAGAGAGAAAGAGAGAGTGCTCTGGCTTCATCCCTTGAGAATCAAGAGCTATGATGCCAAGGCCCACAATCGCAACGTATTTTACTTCAATTACCTGACTACCGGAACCTCATCTTCATCTCGGTAGCAGCCTAGATATTCCGCTCTAGAGCGAGAGAGAAAAAAAAACCTCTTGTGGCAGAAACGAATCTCAGGGAATGGAAGTGGAGTCCCTCTCGAGCCCTCTAATGAGAGGTCCATCTTACCAATTAATTAAAACAGAATCCTGTAATATTCGCCTCTCTTGTCAAAGGATAGTTGGCAATCCAGCAGAAGGTGGTGTTCAGAGGGACACCCTGTCCCCTCTTTACGTCGAGTGGTCTTTGCGATCAAAGTTGACTGTTTATCGTAGTATCTAAACCAAAGACTCAGGTTTGATTCCCGGCAATGTCTGAAGCACTAATCAGTCATAATTCACCTTGGGTGTAAATTATTCCTAGGGTTCAATGAAATCTAAATTAAGTAATATTTGAGGCTTACGATTTATGAATAGAAAAAGTCCCTCTATTAAATGACAAAGATTCATGAATGCATATATGTTTAGATGTGTCTGTGCATAGTTGATGAACATCCCATAAACATAGTTTATTCAAATGAAATCATATTTAGCAAAATCTAACCCAAGACTATTTAACGAACTTTGCTTCGTGAACCTCTCACGCTATTCATATAGACATCCTCTCTCTATGTTTTGTAGCCATCTCATTTTTGGTCTTCCTACCGGTCTCCTTCCTTCCGGTGTCCATTCCAAAAACCTTATAGGATATCGCTCCTCCTCCATTCTTTTGGTGTGTCCAAACCATCTAAGCTGTCCTCTCTCCACAAAATCTAGTATCCCCTCCACTCCCAGTTCTCTTCTAATGTTTGTTAAACGTGACATATTAGAGTAATCTTGAAGATCGTAAACAATTAATGGATCCAGAATATCACAAAGCTCATAACAGTACTGTTGGACCAGACTGCTTTCGAACTAATTGTTTGCATTTGGCTAATTTAATGCTCGTAATGAGAATGTGCATCCAGATAACCTTTCTGGTAATAAACATCAATTAATTCTAGATAGAACTGCACCAAATTAAAATGGTATTTTTTACTCAAGTTAGTTCAAGATACCTGTGCAAAACCTGAACATGATATAAAAAAAATGAAGTTTCAAGATACCTTGTAAGTACGGAAATATGTAATTTAGGCCCAGATAATCTTATATACATTAATATACACCCATACCTCAAGTTCTATCGTTAATCCATATCATTGTCTACAACATTCATTGGTCAATTTACTTCCATACAGACGACTTTAATCGGTAATCTAGTTTTACATTCATCGATTATCCTTTACCTCATCTGCAGTTCTCACGATGCCTTTATTTCTCACATTTTCTTAATATTTCTTTTCTTTCATTTTATTGGGATATGTAATGTCTACTGTTTTTATATTCGTCTGACCCGTTTTCCCACTTGCCCAAATATCCTTTGTTATAAGACCTGCATTCAGTTTTATTTTGGAATCCATATGGATTTTCCTTTTAGTTTCTTCAACTTATTTTCATTATTTCCATTCAGTATTTCACCAAATGTCATTCACTCCTCTCATTTTACAGCCTTATCTTTTAGTGAACAAACTTGTGCTTATGCATTCTTTTTAAACAGCATAGCTCATAATTCCATCAGTGTCAATATTAAACGACCACGTTCCTAAGAGACGCGTATGTAGGACATACGTTTACGGAAAATTATTCGCTCTCCTCTCAACAAATTCAGGCAAACTTCACTTTTTCCTTAAAAACTATTCATCTCCCTTAACAAGCTTCCACCCCCATACCAAAAATCGGCCCCCACCTTCCTACGCTGCTTCTATCATTTCCATCAAAAGCCTCTTCTTGGTTTACATAAAATCTATTTGAATTCCTTTTCAACTTGGAAAGGCACCACACAAAAATGTTGAATAATAACCACTTGATCCCCACATTCACATACGCAGCAGCTCCACTGTTAAGATTATAATCCCTAGTTAAACCTCTGATTTTTTCATACGCACATATATACATACATAGTATGTGTATATATATGTATATCATATATGTATGCATATATATATATATATATAAATATATGTATATATATATATATATATATAGATATATATATATATATATATATATATATGTTTTTATCTCATCACCGTGAATTTTATATACCCAAAAATTAAGCCAAATTAACACTACCTCGGAAATAATACCGAAGGGGAATTTTCATTGAAAAGTGGTATTGTTTCCGAGGTAGAGCGAAATGAATATTAAACAACATTTGTAGCTTAGTATATATATATATATATATATATATATATATATATATATATATATATATATATATATGTGTGTGTGTGTGTGTGTGTGTGTGTGTGTGTGTGTTTGTATGTAAGTATGTATATTCAGCTTAAAAAGCAATTAAAAGCGATTACCCACTTGGTTACGATGTCGAGAATGGGTCTGTTCCAGCTCTGAAATTATATCTGAATTCGAGCGGCAATAGAATTTTAATCCTTCTCACGGTCAGGTCGGCAACGTGACCTCGTTGTTTTATATTCCAGCATTTGGATCCAAGGCTTTGTAGGGACAACCGTATCCAAAATTGTGTGAAGAATTCGAGAAGTTAAGAGGATATTATTGCTGCTACAATTACATAAGTATTTGGTAAAAAGTGAACAGTAGATTTTGTTTCTGTGTATGTATGTCATATATATATATATATATATATATATATATATATCTATATATATATATATATATTATATATATATGTGTTATTATATATATATATATATATATTATATATATATAATATATATATGATATATATATATATATATATATATTTGCATCAAATGTTTTCACATCATCAGTGACTAAATATTTGTTTCTAGTTTGAACTTATATCCTGGCCATTGTTTCTAGTAATATCCTGTTAAAAATGCCGGCATTACTCTAAGCGTTTTAACCGTATTCTCTCGAAGCTTTCTGGCTCTAAGATCTGGGAGTTTTTACCATATATTCTCGAAATTTCTTGGTCATAAGCTTTCGATGGTTATTTACCAAATCATCTAGAAGCTTATACCTATTAGGTTTTGAAGCTATAGAGCGTTTTGACCATATACTCGAGAAGCTTCTTGACCTTAAGCTCTAGAAACTTCTTAGCTTTACGCTTTCGAAGCTTATGGCCCTAAGCTTGGAAGAGATTTAACCAAATGCCTACGATACCTCCCTGCCATGAGTTCTTGATGCTTATTGAACGTATTCTCTGGAAACTTTTCGTCTATTAGCTCTACAATTATCTCGGCCATAAGCTTTCGAATCCTCTTGACTATATTCTCTCAAAGCATTTAGACAATAACCTCTAGTCTTGAAGCTTTTTTTTTTTTTTACTACAAGCGCTCGAGGACTTTTAACTATATTCTCTCGAAGCCTTTTTAGCCATTAGCTCTGGAAGCTTTTTAATTCTATATTGTCGAAGCCTTTTGGCCATAAGCTCCCAAAGTATGTCAACCACATACTTTCCCAAGCTTTTTGGTTCATGTTTCGGCCATTTCACTGGCCAGGTTGTACGCAACAGACATCTCATTCCAGAGGATAGTTTGTGCACCATAAATCTGAGGGATTGTTAGATCGGCATTCATGTCATCGGCACCAAGAACACGGAAGTCTTCTTTGTTTCCGTTAACAGAATCTGAAACCCTGCCTTCTAGACAAAGGTTGTTTTGTTGCCTCTGTTCCATCTTTGTGTCCTTGATTGGCGAACCCTGACGTGAAGATCATTTGTCCGTCTCAATCACCCCAGTCAATGAGAAAAAATGTGTAAATTACTCAACATCAGTTCATGGCATTATACAGAGGCTTGTGCAGAAAGTTATGTCTCATGTGTAGTACACTTTATCACCACAAGCGATGAGGATAGATTTCCATTTTAAAATGCTTTGTGTTATGATTATTTTGCTGCTTTGGAAACTCGTGGTCTTCATATACGTATAAAAAATGCAGTTTCCATGTATGCTACTGACTTTGTCAGTTCACAGGTGTATAAATAATATTCCTTTTCTCTACGTGCGCAGAGCTGCTGCGCTTCCTAAATATCGATTAAAGATAAACGTGTTTATCAGCGCTGTTGATCTTTAAAGTTCTTTCGAAGCTTACTGTCTTTGATGCACACCTACTAGCCAAGTCCAGGGCGTCGGGTAATAAATCATCACTCCATTGAAGTCCTATTTTTAATCTTTGCTGCTTCGCGCTACGTCGTTGGGGGAGGGGGACCTCCGTAACTCGGTTCACTTCACTTTCCCCTAATTGTATCTACATATTGCTTTGTAGATTGCATACTCATTCGTTATTCTTGTTGCGATTGGTTTTGTCAAATATACAGAGGTTGGACTAGACTGATAAGGAATACAAATATACCAAAATGTAAAATACTGGAATTCCATAAAATGGGTAAAAAATGGAATTCCATAAAATGAGGACTTTTTTTATAGAACAGTTTATTGGATGTGGGTAAAACTAGGCCAGCTAATACCCATTATGTATAATCATCCTCGAAGCAACTGACTTTTGAATCTACAAGTCTGCGATACATCCCAATCAATAACCCGATTTGTGTTTCTATTTATGATATACATAACATTACATGTTTATTCATAAACTACATTCTCATCAGCAGTCCATAAGGGTAAAAACTTTCCTAAGGGAGCTCTGAACTAACATTCAATAACACTCCCATTTTGGTGCTCACAATAATATCAAACATTTTATCGTTTGTAAAAACATTCGCCTTTATCATCAATGCTGCATTTCTGTGGCTTATGTTAAAAACCTCTTTGGTAATGAAAATACTCCATAGATAAAGCATCTCAACCAGAAACACTCATAAGCAATGACAAATGCAGTAGTCGTCGAAAAACACTGATTTTTCTAAATCACGAAAAAACCTCAGGGGAAATTCAATACTCATTGTTAATAGCTTTGGAAGGCATATTCTCTCTCCTCAAAGAGACTACGAAATTTTCGCTGCTTTTGATAATGGACAATGTCAACAGGAACGGTGGCGTGCTACCGTTGGCATCGTCTCATACGGGGAATTGTAACTATTTTTGTGAGTATTTGTGAGAGCAATTCACTGTGATATATGTATATATATATATATATATATATATATATATATATATAATATATATATATATATATATATATATATATGTGTGTGTGTGTGTGTGTGTGTGTGTGTATGTGTATATATATATATGAAGATAAAAGACCAATAAAACACTATTTTAACGTTTTATGGGACTTTTATCTTCATATTATGCTGTTGTATTACAGTAAAAAGACATTCATATATATATGTATATTTATATATATAAATATATATATATATATATATATATATATATTTATATCTAATATATGAATCTAACTATTTGAATTACATTTAAAAATTAATGAATTAACTATGCTTACTTAATCCCCTTGAACTTAATTTCTTGACACAATTGGCAGAGTTAGGCTGCAGACTTATCCATAACATTTGAACTGACTGGCTAATCCAGAGTTGGCAGCAACACGGCCGTTTCTTCCTTTCTCTATGAGGGTTGTAGTTCGAAGAATCAATGATTTTCTTTACTGGTCTTTCCATCACTTTTCTGCTCCTCTAGTGTTTTCGGAACTTTTATCCCAAAAAGATTTCTTATATGTTACTTTCTGCCTTCTCTTAATAATTGATTCATACTGCAACTATGAGGTTTTCCTCCTGTTACACCTTTCGAACGTTCATATTCTCAGTTTTCCTTTCTGCGCTGAATGACCTCATAGATGACCAGCGCTTGGCATTTGGCGTAAATTTTATATTCCATTCCACTGTCAGATTTTCATGCAATAAACAATAAGATTTCCCTAAATACGGTGAAAAAACCACGACGGCCATCCCTTAACAACCCTAAATCTAAATCAACTGCTTCTTGTACTTAACGAAGAAATTACCAATCTTTGGAAAACCTCTCCTTGCTGTGGAAGTATGGCTTCCCCGGTCTCACTCTCGTCCTTTCTCTTAGGTTTTTCGAATTTACTCTTTTAGCAGCTATTCTCTCTATGTGACCAGACCACCACAAAGTATATTGATCTATCTGTTTGCCAAAGCTAACCCTTTCATACTCTATATGCACTGAAAATATTCACCTTAACAACTTACACCTTTTTTCACTTATGTATTTGTTTTAATCAACTTGCACACTTCCTTGAAGGAGATTTGGCTCAACAATCCTACATACATTACAGCTTTTGCTTCCTTCCAAATTAGATGCAAAACTCATGCTGTCTGTGCTGTCTCAGTCTCCCATCCTACTCCCAAACATCTAAATTATTCAGGAATTAATTTCTTCCAATATCCTTATCGACATCCATTGTTCCATCTGCCTAGGTCATTCTTCACACTGTTCTTGTTAATATTAACTTTTAACTCTCTCCTATTACAAAAACTTTTTAAGGCTTTCGCTATTTTGTGTAGCTTCACATCTCTCTCACCAGGCAGACTTCATTCAATTCCCTATCCATCTTGATCTCATTTCTTGCCTGAGGGTTCAGCATCAACATCCCATGTTCGTTTGCTGAGTTCTCTTACAGTTCCTCACAGTTCCATCAAAAGAAATCAACATTATTAACAAAAAAAGGAGTATTTAACACTCCTGAAGGCGATACACTAATCGCTCCTCTCTTCCCCACTATCGTTAATCCCAGTTTTGAAACCAATCGCTTAGGGAATAAAAATCACCACAAACACAGCTTCTGGAGGTTTTACGACGAATTCATTATAATTCCATGGTATTAATTTACCAGCAACATCAATAATTAGATAAAGTATATCCTGTATGATGAAATGAGAAATATGATAGCCAAAAATTTATTTAAACTTTTACGTTCACATTTTTAGCATCATTCCTCTATCGGGTATTCAGTGATATTTAGGCAGTGATAAAAGATATAGGTTCTTTTTCACGCAGAGCAAAAATACTCAGATAAATTAACACATTTGCAAAGTCATTTTCATTTGGATATTGCAATCAAAAGAAACGATTCTGACTGTTTTAAAATTCAAATTCTTTCTTTCACTATGCATCCTGGTGACAAAATTAACATTTGATCGTTGGTCTCGAAAAATGGGCCCGGTTCGAATGCCTTAATATCACTGATATTAATTTCAAATATATATTAATGTAGCTCTGGATGCGTATTTCAAGGTGAAAATAGCGAGTATCATTTTATAATTATGGCTTGTTTAATTGAATATATATATATATATATATATATATATATATATATATATATATATATATAATATATATATGTATATATATAATATATATATATAATATATATATATATATATATATATATATATATATTATGTATGTATGTACGTGTGTGTGTATGTATGTACTATGTATGTATAGTCTTCGGTGTATATAACAAGTGTATTGAATATTTATTGAAAGCGAAGGCAAGAGACAGAGCTGAATGATGCACGAGTGACAAGGGATATTATCAGGTTGAGAATGCTAGTGTAAATAAATTACTGTAGTACAGTGGTGTTAGTGTGAATGCGTGGCTAACCCAAGGTTAGCCAAGGGTCATAAAATATTTTTGAACAAGGAAAAGTTCTTAAGTGGCGGCTTAGCTTTCATTAGTATACATACATACATATATATATATATATATATATATATATATATATATATATATATATATATGTATGTATACGAGTACCACAGAAAATGATATGCAGAAAGTTAATACCATGCGCTTTCCTCTTTATTTAGTCCTTTTTGTGTCTCAACAGTGCTTGAATATAAGTGAAAGCGCTTGGTATTAACTTCTGCCTATCATTTTCCTGCGGTATTTGCTTATATAATGAAGTCACGTGCATCTACTGTGATTTTTAACCATTATAATATATATATATATATATATATATATATATATATATATATATATATACTATATATATATACTATATATATTATATATATCATATATATATATATATATATATATATATATATATATATATATATCTACCATGCTCATTATTAAATTACAATTGGCCAGAACCCGTATAGATAATCACATAGGCACTATACATACGAAAATGATTTTAGTATAGTGCTATTTATATAATTTTCATTATTACTTGTGATACCATCGCAAAAGTTCTCATTTTGTAAGAGGGATATTCATTCTTTAATATTGACTAACTTGAAGTTGGAAATAGCCAATACTTGGTTTTGGATAAGAAGTGAAGTTTTCTTTCTTTATGGTGGCAGAGAATTAAAAATAAAACTGAATTCGAGACGCTATTATTTGGGAATAAATGAGATTACTGAACTACCATCTTAAGAAAAAGAGGACGATAAGCTAAATTTAAATTGTTGTACAAAGAAAAATAAAAAAATAAAAAAGTATGAATAAGAAACAAAAAAATTAACTAAAATGTTACTCTGCGCACTCTGGCTGATTGCTTGTTCCTTTTTCCTCACTTCTTGCATAACTGAGAAAGCAGACAATATATTTCCTATAAGCTGAAGGGATTGGAGCATATTCTATTAGTCAGTTGTCTGGATCAAAATTAGACATTTATAGTGGATTCAAATAAAGTTTCGAAGAAAGGTGTATGTACACACACACACATCTATATATATATATATATATATATATATATATATATATATATATATATATATATATATATATATATATAAACTCATGATTAAAATCTAGAGACATGCTGCCAGAATATCCGATAGATGATTCCGCAGGGAGAGAAGAAAACTACAGGACAGACAAGAAAGCTGTAAAGTGGAAGGCATAGAAACAAATTCCTTTTGTATATATATTATATATATATATATATATATATATAATATATATATATATATATATATATATATATATATATATATATATATATATATATATATATAGATATATATATATATATATATATATATATAGGTATATATATATATATATGAAATAAGGTTTTGACAGAAGAAAAAATGAAAAAGCGAGAGCCGAGTACTTTCGACTTGCTCTCTCGCTTTTTCATTTTTTCCTTCGTGGCAAAAAACCTTTATTTATACATAGCATCACGTTTTATATACTTCGTGATCAAGTTATTCATATATATATATATATATATATATATATATATATATATATATATATATATAGAGAGAGAGAGAGAGAGAGAGAGAGAGAGCGAGAGAGAGAGAGAGAGAGAGGAGATTACATATATACAAATATGTTGTATAAACTTATGTATATGTGTACATATAAATGTTATACATAAAACATTTTATTATATGTTCTAATATATATACAAATATATACAAAATATATATTATGTATGTATGTATGTATGTATTTATATCCATTATCAGGATTTACATAACGGCATGCAGTTACTATTCGGGTACACGTAGTATTCGTATATGTAAAAAAAATATTACATTTGTATAAATTTGCCTAATTGATGCTATTTCGTACCCCGAGAAAATAGGAAGCCTGCATCAAAAGGATTTTTCCTATTTTGTGCAAATCCCTTTCCATTACAAAATTGAATTAATAGATTATGTAGCTATTTATATAATTAACTTCTGGGGAACATACAGAGTACGTGGGAAATGTGGCAAAAAAACAATAACACTTAGCTTTTTCCTTAGTATTTGTGCATGTATGTATCTATGTATGATCTCGTGTGGAACAGAAACAAATCCACACGTTATGTGTTGATTACTTCTATCATGTATGTATGTGTGTCTGTATTTATGTATGTATGTATAATACTTTATTCCTTATTTAAGATTTCTTATACGTTTAGTTATTTTCACTTTGGTAAATTTTACATTATATGTATTTATGTAAAAATAACTTTCGTTTTGAGAGAATGAAGCGCCATTATTTTCATTCACAGAATTTTAGTTTCAATGTGTTTTCCATTACGCTGAGATCACGTTAATAAATTTAGTCTTTTCATTAGGGCTAAATTTGAAATGAGCACTGTATTATCTTGTTAAATACTGTTATGAAAAACACGTAGATAGATTATGTATATATATCTATCTAATATACATATTCGATAATTGAATATTTCAAACAATAACTTTTTAATTTTTTTTAGGAAAATTGGTTTAGAAAAAATTTGTATTACTGCTGAAGTATATATAGATTCCGAATTCATCTATATGCATTCTTACTTGCTTATGTAGAAAAATCCTAAATTTCGTCGTTTATATTCTTGACCGAATACATGCGAAATGTAATGTTTAGCTGCCACTAAGCAACATGGTAAAGGTATTACATATATAATATACTCATAGATGAAATTTCTAAAGCTTTTTATGAAGCTCTTTGAATTTTAACCATGTATGAATCTGCTTTGTCAGGTCTGGTAAACTCATTGCATAAAATATTTATAAACGGAACTTTCTCTCTCTCTCTCCCCTCTCTCTCCTCTCTCTCTTCTCCTCTCTCGCTCTCTTCTTCTCTCCTCTTCTCTCTCTTCCTCTCTTCTCTCTCTCTCTCTTCTCTCTCTCTCTATATATATATATATATATATATATATATATATATATATATATATATATATATATATATATATATATATATACGCTGACCTGGCTGAAGAAGCTCAAAATTCGGTCATCCAAATTTTTTTTTTTTTTTCAGATATTACAAATGGAAAAAATTCATTGTCTTGCTACGAGCTAAATACCGCTGTCTATCACCATCTATCAGCAGTCATTAAGGCTCTCCTGATAATCTCTGGATAAAACCCCATTTTCTGTCATCAAAAAAGACGAAAAATTTGTTTCTGATGTCGGGTAATCCATCAGCGGTCGAAACTTCGCTGGCGTTCTGAAAGAAAAAATATCGACGATCGTTTTCAGCAATTTATTTGAATTTCATTATCTCCCTATTATTCTGTTGAGGGAAAGTAATTGCATTATATGAGGGGATAACAAAGGCTGTTTCCCGTAACACACTGTAATTGTCATTTCTTGCCCACGTACGAACAGGGAGTGACTCAGTGCTCTTTGGGTTATATGGTTAAAATTGGAATCTGTTTGTGGAAGTGTAAAAGTTTTTTTTTTTCTCCCTATGCATATGCTTTGGCGTTTCTTTTAAAAGGTAAGGCTTTGTACAATGCACATTTTTTAAGTGATTGCAAAGCTTTTGTGTGAATAAGTTATTGCTTTATTTTGCTCTGGTCTGCCTACATTTGCATATGATTGCGTAATCTCCAACTTATTTGTAATTTAGATTTGCGTGCTTGTGATCATTATCTTTTGAAGCAGACATGCTCTATCAACCAAGCCTTTCGAAGCAAAGATGCTCTTTCAGCCTTCCCTGTGGACTTGAATTTTCACGGGGGACTAAAGAAGTTTTCCTTTGTGGCCTCGTTTAATTATGAAATGATGGATACAGAATAATCGTGCTAATTTGTTTTCTGAACGGTATGTCTGTGTTGTAGCGCTCCTACTCTTTATTCTTTCAAGTTTTCGTATTTCTATTCTGCAGTAGAGCTGTTTGAGGTGTAAATAATTTGTTACCATTTATTATCCGGAAACTTCAAATTTCTTGATAGGTTTTTTCCTCACACCCAAAACTTCCAGAACTCGAACCGCCCACCGACGCCCACCACCCTCGCCAGCACCATTTCCATGCCGTTTCTTTCCTCCGGCCTTTATGGGTCAATTTAATTAGCATATCCAGGCCTTAAATTACATTTCTTTAAGTCAGTTCTACAGCAGAGATGAGAGCGAATTTCGAGGGGAGAGACGAGGGGGCGCGGTTAGTTACGGACGGACAGTCGTGCTGTTCAAAAGCGGAATTCATTCACCTCTGCCGTCTCTCGCTCGTTGGGGAATCACTGGGAAACAAAAACGAAATTAATAGTTTGAAAAGTCTCGTTTCGCTCTCGTGGGGCCGGTGTTATTTATTCTGATTACTTTTACTCCGCGGCGTTCAAGCCTTATAATTTTCCATTTTCTTTCAGTAGCCAAAATAAACGGGGCAATGCAATGTGCGGTAATTGGTTAACTTTTTCCTCTTATTTATTTTCCTTCTTTTTGCCTCCTGACTTGGAACGCTGGTTATCATAAACTTTTTTAATGTATAATTTTGGCTTGAATATTGCTTTTCCGTTTTATTTTTATGGTGCATTCTTCTTTTCAGTTCGAGTTCTTCGTCATATGTTATTGCGTGAGTGTGCATGTGTCCGTGTGTGTGTGTGTGTGTGTGTGTGTGTCCGTGTGTGTGAGAGAGAGAGAGAGAGAGAGAGAGAGAGAGAGAGAGAGAGATAACGCCTTGACTCTTTTTATAACCGCAATTTACACCAGTCACATTCTCTTTCATTATTCTTTCAAAGTTCCTAATCACATACTACTGCGTGGTGTGTATGTACGCATGGGTATGTGGGCATGCGACTAACACTCAGCTATTTTTGCGCCACTTCAACTGCCGCCATATAGCCAAGTACTTCGAAGTAAAACCAAAAGTTTTAGGTATCATGGACATGTTCTGGAATCTTTATCGGTAATTTGTTACCGAACTAAGTACTTTAGCGTGATAAAAACAGTCGTCGTTTCGATTTCGATAAGGTATAATTTTAGCCCTGTCCATTAGCAGACCATCATTATATAGCGTCACTGTTATGATTTGAACCTGTTGTGTCCGGGATAGAAATTGTGGAGAGAAAATAGGTGTTCCAGTGTGAAATGCAGTGATATATATATATATATATATATATATATATATATATATATATATATATATATATATATAGATATATATATATATATATATATATATATATATATATATATATATATATATATATATATATATATTTATTTTTATATTTATATATATACACATACATACTACATATTTCAAACATTTCATGAGAGAAATAAAAAATGCTTGTAAAGCCTGCTTGCTATCAGATTTGTGGCAAGGCCGTTAACAGAGGATTGATATGGTGTTAGAAATTCATCATATACAAGTATATGATGACGTTCGACGAGATGACAATCAAGGAAGGCTACAGTTCTCAGCAAGTCTTCAACTGTGATGAGACTGGCCTTTTTTGGAAGAAAATGCCTCGAACATGCAAACAGTTAGAAATCAAATATTTGTACCTGACAGATGTTTGCGGTTGGGCTGCGATCCTCATTAATAGCATTAAGTATATATAAATGTGATTAGGAATATAGGCAAGAAAGTGGAATATCATGAGTCTATATTTGAAAATGCAATAAAACTTGTAAAAAAGGCATTTAATGTTTAACAAACAAGAAACTTTTTTAAAAACCTGCTTATGCCGCCATATACTAATAATTTCAAAAATATTCCCGAACTGCTTAACTGTTTTGGATTTCATGTGGCATTCAAGAGCAATAAAATAATGAAACATGTTTTTATAAAAGACTCGCCCTACAACACTATAGAATGTGTATTCCATATTTCAAGTAAGTCTTTTATATAGTTCAGGCTGAAAAAAATTGGTAAAGAGAATAGAACAGTATAAAAGCTATGTAAGAAATTACAGGTGAATACTGAAATTTTTTTTTACACAGTGCAAATAATCTGACTGTCAACTGGGCAGGAGTAATAAAGATAGTCTATTCTAAAGGCTGCGTAAACTGGATCCACTAATTTCAAAAGAAATATACAAGAGGGAAAAATTTTAATTAAAGCAGTTGAAAAAAGAGGAAAAAGGGGAGCGGAGTCCCACATGATTTGTGAATTTTTATCACTTTGTATCAGTCCTTTAAGGATGTCTTATCAATAAACCTGACACAAGCCAGCATTTCCAATTGTTTTTAATTTCTTCCCTGTGGTGCTTGACATAAAATATCACGTGTATTAGTGATTATGAAATATGTACACATTAAATATATATATATATATATATATATATATATATATATATATATATATATATATATATATATATATATATATATATATATATATGTAATATATATATCATATAACATATACTATATGTCTATATTACTATATATATATATATATTATATAGTATTAAATGTAGATATATATTAAATTATCTATATATTATATATATTATTATCATTATATATGAATATATAATTATAAATAGTATATATATATATAATATATATATATATATAATTATAAGAGAGAGAGAGGAGAGGAGAGAGAGAGAGAGAGAGAGAGAGAGAGAGAAGAGAGAGAGAGGTTATCACTTGTACAGGCGTGACTGTTTTGTATTCACAAACATCAAGTAACAAACACCGTTTGATATACAATTCTCTATTCCACAGGAATGTATCTAGAATTTACCTATCTACATATTGATTTATCTGTCTGTCTATCTTTATAACTATGTTTATATATATAATATTTATACGTGTATATATAGTGTTTAAATATATATGTATGTATATGTATAATGCGTACACACACACACACACACACACACATATATATATATATATACACACACGTGTGTGCACGGATGCATATGTAAATACTTCTCCTTGATCATTCGCCCTTGCCCGCTCTTCATACTTGCAGGCTCGTGGAATTATACAGAATAAATACTATTACGCTACGTTGAGAAAGTTTTGTTTTTTCTTTTCTGTAGAAGTTAAAGAGCCCCTTCTACAACAGTATATTTACCCCCTCGTGGAATAAGTTTATTTTTTGACGCAGACTAAGAACAAAACCTTGTCTCGTTAGTTGTTTAAATTAATTTTTTTCGGGATTTCTACAGGGACGTAAGAAAGAAGCAGCGTTTCCCCTGATGTATTGACATCATTAAACATCCTTTCAAATTATAGTATCATCTATTGCATTTCTTTAATGACCCGAGCTGCATTCATTTGCATTGCAGACATACCTAATGCAGTGTCCATAATGACAGATCGAGTGGTTTCCTCCATATGATATCCATTAAAAGGGAAATCTATTTGTGGGAGAAATTTGCTGGAATCTGTGAAGGAATTCTGTTTTCAGATATGCTATGTGCCGCCGAAATAGCATCAGCTACCGTGAATTGGTTTTGATGCATTATGTCTAAACTAAGAATGGAAAGTCTACTAAGTGGAATGCCTTAATTGTTTTCTCTCTTTCCTTCAAAGAGGCTAAGTAAGGACCAAAGTTTCGTTGGAAAGACAAAGCTTAACAACCCTTGTGATCCTTGAGTCAGTATCTGAGAAACGAGATTGTCGTTTAATTGATGCAAATTGGAGTAAATGGTCGTGCCGACCGAGAGAGGCAGAAAGAGAGACTGGGCAAAAATATTTGTGAGGATTCTATATGACTAACGGGTTAATTTATTTGATTCAAAATAAGCGAACAAACACAGAAACCTAAGAACAAGTAGAGAGGTCTACAGGCAAAAAATATACATTTAATTAAAGGAGGTTATGAAAGGATAAGGTATAATGTCAGCAATAAGGTCTTACGATTTTACAATTGAAATTTTTATATATGAGTAAAAAACTGAGAAAAGAGTAAGAAGTAATAGTCTGTGTCGTCGTTACAATTTATCTTAGCAAATTATACTTTGGGGCTCACAAATAGAATTGCGAAAAAGTAAATACTAAACATATGTGG
>NC_087202.1:29608964-29621464 GCF_015104395.2 Macrobrachium nipponense | reverse complement strand
GAATGGTTTGTGATATCCGAATGAACAAAAATTGCTCTCGTAGTATGGAAACTTCGAAGTGAACCTCGTCTAAAATGGCTGGGTCGAATCATTTTAGACGAGATACAGCTATTATCTTGGCAACTCTCTTTTAAAATGAAAAATAGAGAGAAAGCGGGATTACAATCATAAATGATATTTATTGTTACACGTTTTCAGACAATAAAAGTCTCTTAAAATGAAAGGAATTATTATAAAATTTTCTCTTATGTAATTAATGTTGTCATCTCTGTGAGTGACGTCACAAATCTTTCCACTTCAAAATTTAAATTATTTACAAATCAACAAGTTCTCTTTGGCAAATCGAGAGATATAAGAGTTATTTTATCGGTAATATTGAGCAGTTTCAGTGCAAAAGAATCTCTAATTACTTAAATGAAATTAAAGTTATCGTAAGCAAAACTTCTAGAAGCTTTTACCATGACGCAATCATCATGATTTTACAAGTAAGATGAACGAACAATACTGGTTTGTTACAGATCGCACATGCATCGCCTAATTATTGACGTGTCTTGAAAACTAAACGGAGTACTCGAGTTCTTCTTATTTCAAGTGATGACAGCAATTTCCTGCTTCGAACGGACAAAATGCTGGTTTCTCTCTCTATTAACATTCTACATTATTCCTTAACTTTAAATTATGTATTTTGTGAATTCTGAACACATTATCTGAACATATTTAAGACTAAGCAAATTGATATTGAATCTGAAAATATTGCAAACATTCTTACATTCCATATAGCTACTAAGGGGAAGTTATGCGTTACGAGAGCAACAACAGAAGTATATATATTATATATATATATATATATATATATATATATATATATATATATATATATATATATATATATTGTATGTGTGTGTGTGTGCAGATCAACACATCCTAGCCTTATGATAGTGCCGAGATAACCTCTGAACGACCTCTATTAGTCTCCTAAATCAGAGAGTCAGCGAAGGGTTCCATGAAGAAGGATTAAGGATGACTATCCTCGTAATAGCGGACCAGTAACGAATTATTTTCAGTCCTTTTTACGAAAAATACTGTCGTGTCTAATCTTCAACAGTTGTAGTAGAAATGGGTTCACCAATTCACCAAAGGGAGTTCTTTTTATTCATGTCTAATGTCGTGAGGATCATATATATATATAATTTTAATCACTTATACACACGTGACTTGTAAAAGTCCACGATATTTAGCCACTCCTTTCTCGGGAAAAGGCCGTTTAATGGAGACATAAGATTGAAAATATATATACTATATATATATATATATATATATATATATATATATATATACATATGTATATATATATATATAATATACATATATATATATAATATATATATATATATATATATATATATATATATATATATATATATATATATATATATATATATATATATATATATATATATGATATTTTCATTCATTACTAGCCCAGTCTTCCAGAGTGATAAATAAGAGCTAAATCAGGAAAAAAACTCACTAGCTCATTAGTTAAGTATAAAAGTTATCCCCGAAGTAAAAGTTGAAAGCGTTCTTTCGGAAACATGTTTCCAAATTTTACCTTTGTAAATTTTTCCGACCGAGTTCCCCTCATTTGTTTAAGTTGAATTATTATCAATCATTTTTCAGTTCAGAATAATTAAAACTTTGCGTTCATATCAATATCCATTTTTTATGATCCTGGAAAATATAATAATGCAAGTTTAATTAGTATCATTACACATCACAAGTTGCAAGAAACGGTGGGTTCAAATTAATCATTGCGATAAAAAATCGAAATTGCCCAGTTCCCCAGTATCTGAAAAAATCCCGCCCAAAAGAGGCATAGAATTCTCAAAATATAGCCGTGCGAGTTTTTCTTTCCCTCCCTCAACTTCCTAATCCTATAATAAAAAAAAAACTGTTCTAATATGAAGCGAACAAAGTATTTGCAAGTTCACAGAAGACAAATTGAACTGTTTTATATTCCCCAAGACTAATGAAGTAAAAAGTTTCGGGGCGTTTAATTGGCTCTCCAGACAATCGACAGGCTCGTTCATTGAGGGTGTGGAGCTTGATTAGGTTCGATTGTCTCAAAAGAAACTTGTGTTCCTTCTCTAAAGATTTATCTCTTGGATCGTTAAGACGTCGACGTCCTCCTCCGATATGTGAACGCTTGAGCGATGGAGTTTGGGGTCTACCACTTTCAATATCCATGTAGGTTTAGACACCATGCCTGTCTAGTTGCTTAGATTTTTCATCTATACTAGGTTTTGAATCGCAGCTTGAATTAAAATGGCTAAATTTAAGTGAAATACAGAATGGACACAAATCTCTGCATGAAAAAAAGAGAAAAATTTAAGGTGAAATATAATATCTGCACCAATCGCTGCATGAACAAAAAATAGCTAAATGTAAGGGAAATTTGATTTCTCTACCAATCACAACATATATAAAGACTAAATTTAAGGTGGAATATGGTCTACACTCCAATCGCTGCATGAAAAACAAGTGGCTGAATGTAAGGTGGAATGTAATATCTAGTACATCAGTCTCTGCATGTGAAAGAAGTGGATGAACTTAAGGTGGAATGCTATATCTGCTACATTATTCTCTGCATGAAAAAGAAATGGCTGAATTTAAGGTCAAATTTCGTATCTACTTCAGTCTCTGCATCTACGTCAGTCCCTGTATGAAAAAAGATATAGCCGAATTCTAGGTGGAATGTGGGATCTATTATATCAGTCTCTGCATGAAAAAGGCTTGGCTGAATTTAGGGTGAAAGATACTATATCTACATCAGTCTCTGCATGATAATGATATGGCTGAATTAGAGTGAAAGATACTATATCTACATCAGTCTCTACATGATAAAGAAATGGCTGAATTTAGGGTGAAAGATACTATATCTACATCAGTCTCTGCATGAAAAAGGCTTGGCTGAATTTAGGGTGAAAGATACTATATCTACATCAGTCTCTACAAGATAAAGAAATGGCTGAATTTAAGATGAAATGTGCTCAAACTGATTTAGATGGTAATTCTCAGGCCAGTATTGAAGTTTAACTTGTTTTTTGCCAGTTCAGAATTAAAATTTAAACCAGAATCCCTTAAAAATATTATTCCAAATCTTTTTATACCCCGGAGAACTGAGCACACACTGTGTTCAGCTTTGTTGTGTAAAGGAAATTTGTTGACGAAAAGCGAATATGTTGCGAAAACAAGCGACTAAAATGTATTGTGGAGAGCGAAACGAAGTAAGTTCTCGTAATGAAAACTTGTTGGTCAATACATAGCTGTACAGGTGCAGAAAATTGACTCTATCAGTTTTCAAAACTACATTTCTAATATCATTACTTTAAAAAATAATGTACATTCCCAGTTGTCCCGTCGTTCTTTTTAAAAACAAAATGAGTCTAGTGAAATACTCCAAGTTTGTTAAATTTTTCTCTTTATAAGCAAAGAAAATTGAATGGCTTAGGTCATAGTTCTTAGTTAAATTGATTTTATCATTCCCTACACTGTATGTGGCCTCCACTTTACGAACCAAAGCTAAAATATTAAAGGTACAATAAGAAGATTATTGATTTCTATATATGATAAACAATTCTTACATTTAAAATTATACTTCTGTCATAAATCCTTACATATGACTGCTAGTTCAAATACACGGAAAGACCAATGTCTCTCTCTCTCTCTCTCCTCTCTCTCTCTCTCTCTCTCTCTCTCTCTCAGGACGTAAATTTTGAATTCCACTCTCCATCCAGGATGAAAGTGTATATCCACGCCGCTTGGGTAGAGTTATGTTTTAAAGTGGCCAACTCAGTATACCTATGTTTTCTCGCAAGATAACTGCTCCGTTAGAGGTATGTGCCTAAGGACGATATCGAATGTCACGATCGAGACATGTGTACATGTAAAATGGTTTATAATTGAATCCTATTTATTCTGAATACTAATATTGCAATTATTCACGATTAGAATAATGTTGTTATTGATTAATTAGAGATATCCCTCCAACATAGGATGAATGAAAGCAGATGAGATCGGATATCTAGAGTGGGGTAACTATTTGAATGACAGGTTGCCATAAACTCTTGCGTATTCGAAATATGAACGACTTCATATTTATAAACATAGATGAGATGAAATAACCGGAGTGCAAGAAATTCTTGTATGTGAAGAAATGGTTCTCGAGACTTAACTCTAGGGTGTTCCAGCTGAGAAAAACATTGTTATTCCTAAATATGGGAACACTTTTCTAACATGGGTGTATTAACAGGAAGATAATCTACATAGGAATAAATCATTTACAATTGAGCATCATATTTACAGATTTATTACGGAGAAAGACACAGACAGAGGCCATTATAAATTGTTCTACTACGGTTGGAGTGATTTTAATAATGTATGATGGTATATATTCTGATGAACTACTGATCCCTCACGTTAGTTAAATGTTTCTGTCGTTCTATTTTGTGTTTTCTCTCTCTTTCCGTCCTTTCTGTGTGCATGAGAGAGAGAGAGAGAGAGAGAGAGAGAGAGAGAGAGAGAGAGAGAGAGAGAGAGCCGTCCATCCAAAGGATTCCATGGGAATGATGGTGGCAGAATCCTCTCCCTAATCAGTGCATCTCCCAGTTTGCTCTGTTGAAAGCAACGAGGAACGTCTTCGCTCGATAATGTCTCAAAGACCTTTCCCTGCATATTCATATCCTTTCAGAGTCCCCTGCAGGAGTAATGAGTCCTTTGGATGCACATCCTCCTTTTTGCCAAGGGGACTGCGGACTAGAAAAGGACTTTTGAGAGTTCTGTCTAAGCGTCGCTGATGCCTAGGATGAGATGAGATAAGAATTTCCGCCTGCTTTGACAGTGTCGAGATGTTTTTGTTTAGCTCTCGCTCTGAATTCCTCTTGGGTCATGTTTATTATTATTTTCTACTGAAAGGCGTTGTTTTGTTTCCACCTTCCCACGTCTTAGCATGCTTAATTCTTGCACATTTTAATAGTGGGTTTAAATTTTGCTAGGGATCAGCCTTGGCATCAAAGTTAGGCGCAAAGAATTAGAAGTTGTATGAAACTTTTTATATTTTTGTCTTTAATCAATTAATAAATTTATTTATTTTAGGAAAAGAGAGAATGCTCTTCAATTAGAATGTTATGAGTGGTTTTCTTACCAGCCGGTATTTGTTTTACTTATCCAAAGTGTTTTCAGTTTCTTAGAAAAGTTAACATGAGTACATTGCATGATTAAACATCCATCAACTAGAATTATTTTCACTTTGTTTTGATTGGAACTTTATTTACAAACAACACACATATATGTGTGTATATATATATATATATTATATATATATATATATATATATACTACACACACACACACACACACACATATATATATATATATATATAATATATATATATATATATATATATGTGTGTGTGTGTGTGTGTGTGTGTGTGTGTGTGTGTGTGTGTGTACAGTTGAACCTCGGTTTTCGTACATAATCCGTTCCAGAACCTCCCACGAAATACAAAACGTGAGAAAACCGAAACAATAATTCCCATAGTGAATAATGTAAATACAATTAACGCATTCCAGACCCCCAAAAATATTTTATAGGGAATAAACAGTTTTACATACAGAAAAAAGAGAAATGAATATAAATGACTGATAAAATGAATAAATGAACATTTAACATCACTCTTACCTTTATGGAAAACACATTTGTTTTGTATGGAAGATGGAGAGGAGGGGATATGGAGGAGGAGAGGTATTGTTTGGAAAGGGAATCTCCATCCAGAAGGACTTCAGGTATCAAGGACCTATCTGGGGTTACTTCTCTTCGTTTTTTATTGGCACTATCTGAGGTTAATTCCCCTCTTGGGTTTTTTACTGGCAAAAGTATCAGCTTGAGAGCACTGGACCCCTACCACATAAAAAAACTGTCCATAGACATTTGTTTCTGGCGTTTCTTTAAAATTTGCCTAAAGTTAAACACAACATTGTCATTAAACATGCTGGAGACACAGATTACAATTTCTTTGTTGGGATGATAACTCTCCACAAAATTCTTTACATCATTCCACTTTGCAAACATGTCCTTAATCACTGAAGCAGGCACATTATGTATGCCCATTCGTTTTCTGAATTTTTCAAACCAGCCTCTGCTGGGCCTTAAATACACTAACAGCAGTGCGTGTTGTAGGCATTTTCTCACAGAGATCGGCATGCAACTTCTCCCATCACTTTGCTACGAGTTCTAATTTGCTTCCACCCTTTTTTTTTATAGAAGGGCTAGCACTTGGAACTTTCTTTGGCCCCAAGATGGCTTATTTAACACTTGGCTTCGAATAAAAAAGCAAAAAAATACAAAAAGAGCAAACACAAAAGCAGAATGGGGCATCAAAGAAGATGGGATGCTTTGTTTGGGCACTCAATACGGGGCCCAGTCACACGCTGGGCCCCGGATGGAGCATTTTCGAGTGTAAAAAAAACAAGGAAACGTACGATAACCGAGACAAAATTTCGTAGAAAAATTTTATGAAAAGTGAAACGTATGAAAAGAGAGACGTAGTAAACCGAGGTTTGACAATATATATATAGATTTTATTCCAACTATGTTTATATTTCTTTGATGGTGTAAGTAATTTTTATCAACAAATCAATTTCCCCATCAAACTGGGACAAAGATTTCCTAGTTGACGGTCTGTATAAAATGATGGGCTTTTTTTTTTTTTACCCTGGGAAATAACGTATTTTATAGTCTTCAAATATTAATTAGTCACGTAAACGAAAAGTTAATTAAACTTGTCAGGACACGTGTTGAAAGACTCGTGTCCTCTCGTATAATACTATTACTTTTTAGATTTCCCGGTATTAATTTTCTCAGCACTGAACGCGTCTTAATTTTTAGGGGAGTTAGACATAAAATGCGAAAAAGCCGTATGAACCGATTTTTTTCCAAATAGATTAAGGGTAAAGCTTTCGAGATTCATTCTTTTTACCTTTTGGGCACTTTTATGATATGAAATTTAAATGCTAAAACATTGACTTTTTAGGCTAAAAATATATTACGGTAAATGTATGAAATCTATACTCCATTTTCACTATTAGTAAGTTCAATGATGGACCACAGAATTCTTTCAACAGGAAATTGTTTTCGTGACAATTTGTTTTATAAAAAGATTAAGAAACAAACAGACATCAACATATGTAAAAGATATTTTATTGAAATCATAATCATTATCTTTCTGTTCAAAAACGCCTTAGATACAGCTTTTGTATCGGCCATTGGCTGGACTCTCAACCAGTCAGTGAAAAGTCAAATAACTGTAAGCTTCTCTGTAATGACCCTACGTGACCCAATAGCCTTATTTTTACCTTTCGTTATTATATTAATTCATCAGTTCATCAATTTACCTTTTTTTCTTTTATTGTGACTGTTCTCTTCTTACTATATTCCCTATCGTCTTCTGTAACTTCTCTTCAGTGATCACCATATGCTTCCGAAGCTAGAATTTCAAGCCAGTAGCCCGTAGGCATGTTCGTTATGAATAACGGTTCATATTCTGAATAGTAATAATAACTATAGTATATAAATCAAAACACATTAGCCCTCATTTCTCGAAACTTTATTAGCTGAGGTTTAGGCAGAGATCACAAATAGCTAAAGAAATTTCTCGAAAAGTGACTGCTGAGGGTGACTGTGCGGACCATCAGTCGATCTGGAAGTCCAATGTCCTTGGGCAAAGGATTGTCGAGCGCCTCACTGTGTTTTGCCTCTCGAAGAGATGGCGTCATTCTCCCTTTCCCCCTGCCGAGTGCCGACCTCCATACGCACCTCCCCTCCCTGTCTTGGCAATAGTAAATTATTGTTTGGAGAAGTAGCAGAGTTCCCAATATACCTTCCTATTACGTTTCCCATAGTTACTAGCGGAAGATAGGAATTGGTAAGCTACGCTGGATTCCTAAAGGGGAAGTGTCACAAGAACACACTAATGGTTTCTCGGGAATTAAGCTGTAGGTATACGAACGAAGCTTGTTTTGTTGGAAATTCCTCCTGGGGTTTTGGAATTAAATCATTTGTTTTGCAGTGATAAGATTGTATATGTGTGCTATTGTACTGCATTAGTATATAGTTCCTGCACGTACGCTTCTGATCATACTTACTCACAAGCAATATTTTGATATGGAAACATACATGAATAGTCAACATACAAAAAAATTTATATATATATATATATATATATATATATGTGTGTGTGTGTGTGTGTGTGTGTGCGTGTGTGTGTGTTGTGTGTGTGTGTGTGTGTGCGTGTGTGTGTGTTGTGTGTGTGTGTGTGTGTGTGATGTAACAGAATAACAAAACCATCCGTTCCAGAGATATCTGTGGATCTCTGCAGTGTTACCTTACGAGCAAGGAACTATGACGTAGCTTTGATTAAGTGTTGTGTTAAATTGGATGAACAATTAAGGGTTGGTGATGGCCTAAGTTTAATTAGAAATGATTGGTACGTTCAAACTTCACCCTCCTTTATCCGACCACCTACACTCCGAGTTCCGTAGATATCTTGGATCCTCTTGTTGGCAGCATCGCTTTATTCTCTCAGGTTCTACAGTTCGGTTGATCAAATTATATAATAGAGTAAAATGGATCTTATGCGAACAGCGACTCTCCAAAGGGAAATATACAACTTGCTAGATGGTAAGAATTTGAAAGTAAGCAAAAAATTCTTCCTGATAAAAGTTTTCCAGATAATTACATTCATTCAGTTCACGCGTGTTCATGTACACAAGCCCACGCAGACATTTTTATATAAGGGTATGTGTACTTAAAAGAACAGTTTTCATTTATTCTAAGTGGTATTGCAGAAGTAAAAACATCTGTAGCTGTTGCAAAAATCTACAATTTCCAGAGCTTCTTATCGACAAGGCTGAATTTTGCATGGATGAATAAAATTTGATTCTATATTGCTGCTCACTTTATTTATTCTTGAGCAACAGCAGTTTCAGCAATTTATGGCTACTTTAATTCTGTGCTGGACCGCCTAAAATGGAATTACACTCCAAGGTGTAGATAGGAAACTGATTAAAAACATAGAATCATAATTGCATTCTATTACAAATTTCACACGTCATAAAGTGAAGATACCCAAATTCACAAGTCATAAAGTGAAGATTAACAGGCTTCACCAATCATGAAGTGAAGATACTTCAATTCTCACGTCATAAAGTGAAGATTAATAGATTTTACCAATCATGAAGTGAAGGTACTTCATTTCTCAGGTCATAAAGTGAAGATTAGCAGATTTTACCAATCATGAAGTGCAGATACATAAATTCTCAAGTCTTAAAGTGAAGATTAACAGATCTTACGAATCATGAAGAGAAGATACATAAATTCTCAGGTCATAAAGTGAAGATTAACAGATCTTACCAATCATTAAGTGAAGATACATAAATTCTCAGGTCATAAAGTGATGATTAACAGATTTTACCAATCATGAAGTGGAGATACATAAATTCTCAGGTCATAAAGAGAAGATTAACAGGCTTCACCAATCATAAAGTGAAGATACATAAATTCTCAGGTCATAAAGTGAAGATTAACAGATTTTACCAATCATGAAGTGAAGATACATAAATTCTCAGGTCATAAAGTGAAGATTAACAAATTTCACCAATCATGAAGTGAAGATACATAAAGTCTCAGGTCATAAAGTGAAGATTAATAGACTTTACCAATCATGAAGTGAAGATATTTCAATTCTCAGGTCATAAAGTGAAGATTAACAGATTTTACCAATCATGAAGTGAAGATACTTCAATTCTCAGGTCATAAAGTGAAGAATAACAGATTTTACCAATCATGAAGTGAAATACATAAATTCTCAGGTCATAAAGTGAAGATTAATAGATTTTACCAATCATGAAGTGAAGATACATAAATTTTCAGGTCATAAAGTGAAGATTAATAGATTTTACCAATCATGAAGTGAAGATACATAAATTTTCAGGTCATAAAGTGAAGATTAATAGATTTTACCAATCATGAAGTGAAGATACATAAATCCTCAGGTCATAAAGTGAAGATTAACAGATTTTACCAATCATGAAGTGAAGATACATAAATTCCCAAGACATAAAGAGAAGATTAACAAATTTCATCAGTCGTAAAATGAAGATTATCAAATTCACAAGTCATGAAGTGAAGATGAACACATTTCACACACCAGACTGTTTCCTCCCGAACCTTTTGGTTCTAAAGTTCCACTTGCCTCAGCCACTTTGTCTCCGATGTAATTCACATCGGGAGGCGTTCACACTTCCGAATTCAAATCAACAAACTACGGTGGTCTCGAAGTTCCTGGTTCCCCTACAGCTAGCTGGTGTTTCTCGTCACAAGCGCAGCTATAAGTGTCTAACGTAGTTCATACCGAGAGGATTTCAGGCCACCCCTACATTCAAATTTGGAAACTATGGTCTTAGATTCCTTGAGCCCAGTAGGATGGAAGATGTTTCTCATTTGCGAAGTTTAACTGCTGGCTGGGGGCCAGAACTCCGTAGGGGATTAGTGTTGTTAGTGCACATCATGCAGTTCACTGAAGGCATTGCTTAAGAGTTATTTGCAGAATCCCTTCGACCGCCTTTCTTATTCTTTTTTCTTCCATCTAGCTTTCCACTCTTTCCTAACAATTGATTCATTGTGCAACTGCGAAGTTTTCCTGCAGTCAAACCTTGTTACTGTCAATTTCCATTTAAGCCTTTTTTGTCTCTCATAATATAGCTTATCTATAAAGCTGACGGTCGGGCTATGTATGTGTGTATATTTGCTATAGACAGCGAAATTACTAGACCAAATTAAACCGAAGCCGGACCATTTATGTAGATTTTATAAGGGACGGTTATGCCGAGTATCATTTTGATCCGAATGCTCGGACATGCTAACTTCTTTATTATTATTCGTAGAGAAAAGAGAAGGCATTCTTGTGATAGATCTTTTCACGAGGATTCCAAATATGTTGTTACATTGCTTCTGCAATGAAAAATAACTATATTATGGTTGAAACATGGCGGCGTACGGTTGTCCGCCACCAGCCGATAGAGTGTATATATATATATATATATATATTATATATATATATTATATATATATATATATATATATATATATTATATATATATATATATATATATATATATATTATATATACGTACACATAAACATATTTCATAGACCTTAAACAGCTGTCTAAAATAGCTTAGAATAAATTAAGCGGACTCTAAAAGTGGTACAGTCTTATAAGTTTCAGGGAATCAAGTAAAAATTGTCACCATTTTTATTTAAATTAATTTTACTTCATGTTATTTTTTAAGAGGCTTGAACATGCCTCGACAACCCTATCCAATCATACGGCTGCTGTAATGCTATTGACAGTAAGCAGTTTTCTAGCCTGCAGGCGGAAAGGTATAGCGTGTCGAAGGAAAATCACCTCATTAGTCTCGTGTGTAAGTGTGGTAATGGCATGGTGTGCTCTTTGGCGATAATCACCTTCTTATCATCTGAAATACGCTTTCGCCTCCTATCGTGGCATAGTCTATTTTTCTAGTTTTTTTTTTTTTTCCCCGTGTCGCAACCGCAAGGCGTTTTCTGTTAATATAATATTCTCGTCCCCGGAAGTGGATGCCATCAATTATTCATTTAATTTTGTTCTTCTCAGTTCTTTAGATTTTTAAACGAGACTGATTTTAAGTTGTGTCAAATTTTAGTTATCTTATAATATTCAGTCTTAGATCATAATTGTATAACTAGCTAACTCTCCTGATATGGCTATTTTTTTTTTTTTCATCGAAAATTATCTATCAATTTATAAATTTGCTTTAGAAAAGACTGCTGGCAGTACATATACATCGCGCGTTCTTTTGTATTAACATTCAAATCTCTGTTATTTTTCTCAATATCATTATTATTATTTTTATTATTATCATTATTATTGGTTTGTTTTGTATCTTTGTTTTTTACATAAGTCTCTTCTTATTATAAAAGGTCAACACGTTTTTTGAGACAACAGCGGCACAATGAGTGCGAATATTTTGCTGATGAAGTATAAAGACTGGAAAACGTGGCGATGATTACTCTTACGGACACACACACACACACATCTTATATATATGTATATATATATATATATATATATATATATATATATATATATATATATATATTATATATATTAATGTGTGTGTGTGTGCATGCGAACGCGCTTTTGCCTTTATGTGTTTAATAATAAATCTTGTGCATGAAAAGTAAGTGGTTCCAAAGAAAACAAGACAATAGTCACTTCCACATTTATAATACATTCTCCACTGCATAACCCGCAGGTAATTTACCAACACAGCTTCCTTCCTTATTTCTCATTTGCATTCAGCCTTCACTCCCATTAAGGGAACTTGACTCACTAATCCCT
>NC_087202.1:29558964-29603964 GCF_015104395.2 Macrobrachium nipponense | reverse complement strand
CTCACCGTCGTCCATTAGGCGTGAGTAGATGTGCCAGCGAGTTGCTTATTTAACCCTATATATTTACACACACACACACACACCACACACACACACACACACACACACATATATATATATATATATATATATATACACCTAATATGTGTGTGTATTGTATATATAATTATAAAATATTCACTTTTATAACCAAATTCCATCTACTAATAAAGCTTGCCTATAAAAGCACCTAAGATGGTAGATTTTAGTGTTATATTTCAGTATCTACTGTCTCCCTGTCCGTTGAGGAAAACAAAAGTTATCGAAAAGTAACGTTGTAATATCTTCCCTCATTCGTGCTTTTATGGGCAACCCTTATTTTGTAAATATATATACACACGATTTTGTACATTCATGTACGTTATGTGTAAGATCAGTGTAAGTTAATGTGATAAAAAAAAGGAAAACTATCAGGGAACAAAAAAAGAAAACGAGAAGGTCGTGTTTGTAGACATTTTTCTGAGAAAAAAGTACATCCAAATGAATTTCTCTCTCTCTCTCTCTCTCTCTCTCTCTCTCTCTCTCTGTCTCTCTCTCTCTCTCTCTCTCTCTCTCTCTCTCTTTATTTTTATTTTTTACTGACGTTCTTGTGAACGACGTTGAAAGTTCTGCTTGTAGTAAAGGAAAAGAGACGACACCTTGCAATTAGTTAAGATCTGTAATAAACATCGGACTGAGGCTGAAGGAGAGAGAGAGAGAGAGCTTTTAGTGAGTGCAGGAGAGTAGAATAATAATCTTTAACTAGACTAGACACATTAATTTAGGTTATAAAAATTTCTTCTTACAAGGAAGATCTCGGTATTCTTAATAGTATGTTTTGACAATTTTTGATATGGTATTTAATTGTTCTTGAATCATTCTAGGCGCATAATTTAGACTAAAACACCTTCTTGCAAAGAAGTTTCTAATATTTTCAGCAGTAGCTTTTATCGGCTTTCTATGTGCTATTTGATGTTACGCTGTTTTCATTATGTTAAGATATCAAGTGTAAAATTCATAGCTAATACTAGTTTTAAAGGGTCAAAACTACAACAGTTTCACCTTTAAAGGGCATATACCCTGAGTTAGTAAGAAAGGGGACCATCAATACCTGAAATCTCTGTAGAAATGGTTTTTTGTTTTTATGCAAAACGAAAACTCGTTTATTTATACGTACGAAGTAGAAGGCGTTTGCAGATTTGTAAGAGTCGGGATTTACTGAAACAGTTATTTCTTTAATCATGTAGTATATTTTTCAATTAACATCTCCACATAAACTGATAATATTGGGTATTAACCCATGGCAGAGACCATGGATTAGCTTCCCTTTGAAAAGGAGGAGAATTGGAAAACCTCAGATAGATGTAGTTTTCTCTGCTGGGCACCTGGTTGCTTGATAAGTCAAACCACTTTTCATTGAAAGTAGGTATTGTTGACTGATTGTTTTAAAGGATATACCTCGAATATGCGTAAGATTATGATGATCAACATGTATTCATTACAAAATCCATTTTGCTTCGGAAACATAGCAAGACCCCTCTGCCGAAAACAGGGAGGTTGCACTGTTGCACTGGCGCTAGTAGTTCTATAATCAACTCTTTGACTTAAAAAAGACTGATTTCTTTCTCTTCACTCCCAAAATATGTGGATTCCTATATTTAATTTTCTGTATGTTAAACATGAGGGAGATGGGTAGTCCCCCATCTTCCCATGAAACGTGAACTTATTTCTTGATCGACTTGTGGACCTTGAATCTACTTTCAGTCACTGCCTTCCTCTCAGTTTATTTTTATTTTTGCGAAATACCTGTTTCTTCTGATAGTTTATTTTACTCTCTATAGCCTCCTTCATTCTTTCTTGGCAGGAGCCTTTTGCTCTCTCCTCTTCCACGTGTCAATTCGGTTCTGTGCGAGTCCTGATTTTCATGAAAACGCCAACAGTTTTACTCCTATTCCTTTAAACATTTATAGTAAAATGCCTTCCCTCTTTGTGATACCTGAACATTCTCTCAATTCTGTCATATTTCCTGCCTTTTTTTCGAAAGCGCAAAGGCTTCTGTGGTAATTTAAACATTTTTGGACAGCATTAAAGGAACAGAATTTTCCAATGGGAGATTATTTCTCTAGTCATTGTGACCTCAAACTCACAGTTCCTTAAGCTATGTCACTACAGAAGCAATGATTGCAGAATAGGTTCTCTCCTCTCGTACACAAGCTTTGTGTGACCGTTCCTGTTTCTCAGACAACCAGTCTAGAACACCTTGTCGTTCGTAGACTCTTTACGCTCAGACATCCTGTTTAGAAGGAAACATTTGTTGTATTCCTAGACTTTTTACCTACTTCTACTCACACCGTCTTTGAAATCCATTTTGATTAGCTGCCGTTCATTTTCATGACCTATAATTCAACTTTTTTTCCTATTTTTATGTCAATCCAAATACTGATGATATTGGATACCTTGATTAAGTTCAGTACTTATTTTATTTTGCTTCTTACCCTTTCATTCAGTTCTCCTGTCTTTCTTAGTGATCATGAATTTCAAGTCTCCTGTTATCATCCCCAAACGAGTCCACATAACTGCAAAGTTTTTAAAGCAACTAAAAATCTTCATATTGTGTCTACTTCGTCTGTCAAATATCTTTAACCAAATTGACAGTTTTTAGTTTTAGCGAATAGCGTTTTGGCGACGTATAATTTCTGGACCTCTCTTTATTGCGAGAGCTAATGAGGCGAAACCCGATTAACACAGGTGATGAGTCCATCTGCTTATTTAGTAAACTATGAGCTTTTATCAGATAACAAAGGGCCTATTGATTAGTCTGCTCCCGGGGAGACAGAATGGTAACAACGCCAAAGCAATGACGTGTCCCCTGGCACACAACTCGATTATCAATAGAATAATGGTGAGTTAATTCAGCTCAAGTTTATTCTCTAATTACTATTGCCAATAAGTGGTACCGATACAAAAGCCATTTTCTGTGTTCCGGCGATGTATCGGCTTCGGTGAGAATATGGTACGTCATTACAGCCATTTCATTGTGAAACATTCAGTGATTGTTCAGATACGCTCGCTCTCTCTCTCTCTCTCTCTCTCTCTCTCTCTCTCTCTCTCTCATTCTTTGTGGGGCGTGTGTGTATCTTATTATATATTTATATAATACATATGTATGTGTGTACGCGCGTGCGCGCGTGCTGTTGTGATTTAAGAGGATGGCGTCACCTTCGTGTTTCTCCTAACTCACCAACTGCAGAGATAGGCAGAAAACAGACCTCCACAATCGTATTTCCTTAAAAATTCCTTTTACACCCAAGCCGCAGAGAGAGAGAGAGAGAGAGAGAGAGAGAGAGACGATAGGTGTATGGGTAAGTCTTTAAAAAGAAGCCAAATTGCCCTATATACATAGTTAATAAAGCGGGTACTTGGAAAGGGCCAGGGCACCATTCTTGGGCCCTCCCTCGGCGTTAATCTCTACTCAGGACGGCCTGTGACGTAATATAAATCGTAATTATTCCACCACCTTGACCAGAAAATGTTTCAAAACGGAAAGAGAGTTTCCCTGCGTGGCAAAGTATGTTCGCTGCAGCAACGCCTCGTAGACCTTTGAATATTTTTGTATGAATTGCAATATGTTTATGATTTCACTTTTTTTCCAGTACCAGGGATTTATTTTCATCTGATTTCTTCGTGACAAGATTTGAAATGTGGCGATTCCCCTTGCATATTAATATTAAGTGTAAATCACGTATCCATTCTTATGAATCATTCCTTCGCCCAGCCTATATTTCGATCACCCTTAATCTCTTGACTAAAAGGAATATTAACTGTTTTTCTCCGGCCTATAATGAATCTGCTTTGTTCTAAGCAGCAGTAAACTGCAAGTTTTTATACCTTTTCTGTCTGGCTGGTATCAACCGGCGAACAAGCTTATCAATAAAATAAATGCTATACTTTTGACGTGAGACTGCCTCATCCTTTTGTTAAATTGAATGACATTGTAGTTTTCTGCTCGTTTAATAAAGCTACCTTATTTGCTCCCTTCCTTGCCTTCAAACTTTTAACTTCCGATTTTTCTAACTTGTGGATCCGCTGTGCGTGGAAATCCACCTCAAATGACCCTGAATGAATGGTTCTAACTACCTCCGTGTTATTGCTTGTTTTAAGGACGATTATGGAGCATGCGCCCGGGTGGCTTTTTCTTACGATTCTGAAAGTTTCTCTCCTCTAATTACTTCGCAGCTTCCTTTGCCTTAAAGGCAGTTTCTGTTCCCTTTCATTGATTCTCAGTCATACTGAACCGTTCTTATCGCCTAGATTTTGGCATTGATTTCTCGTTTATTTTTAATGATGGGGCAGACAATATCAGGTTGTCCTCCTAACGGGTTATCGTAAATTATATTAAAGTTAAAGTTAATGTGTGAAAGCGTCATGAAATATTTAAGCCATGATTAGTTAAAATTGCACTACTAGTTGTACACGGTAATATCAATTCGTGGCTCTTAAATCGTTATACTATACTCTGTTTTTTTTTTCATCTGTCCATCCGCCTGTGGTAACACTGCGTCCCGGGCTTTAGATAGTTACGCTATGTGTAAGTTTTAGGTAAATAAAAGGATATCTGGGTGTACATTTGCAACTGAAAAGTGTTTTAAGAATTTACTGTATGTAAATTACACCTTTAATATTCGAAATAGGATATTATTATAATTGTTGAATGTCAGATGAATGTAACTATCTAAAGCCCGGGACGCAGTGTTACCATACAAAAGCACCATATCCCACCTTAAAACTATTCTCTTTAATTGACATTTATTAACTTCAAATTTCATATATCAATGTAAACGATTTTATTCTTCTTAGTCCACTCTCTTTGAAATGAAACAAGACTTGTAATTATTTAATGAATATATAAATTTTTCATTGAAATATTGGTAGGTTTTAATTTCCCTTCTCCCTCGGAAGAGGCACCTTTGAAACTTCCGTTTACTTTTTCTCTCAGCAAATAAATTCATTCTAGGTTTGATTCCCTTCATCTGAATCACTTAACTGTTTAGGCTTTTAGTGGCATTTTTACAGTAGATACCATCTACCACCAGTACTTATTTTGTTATCACTAATTGGATAAATCAAGATTTAATTCTCCTGAAGATATTTGTCAGAGTGAATTAGAATTAGTCACATATACTGAGTGCAGTTTCACTCTTCAGATGATATTAGGGAGAGTGAATTAGACCTAGTCTAGTTATGTAATGAGTGAGTTTCTTCGCTTAAAAAAGGGTATTATATAGCTAAATGAAACACGTAAACTAAATGGTTCTTTTAAAGCTTTTGTTTATTAATTATTAACGCTCATTAGAATATTTCACTGTTGCCTTTGATAAAGACAAATAAAATTGTAATTTAATTTTTTCACACAACTGTCCAAATTGATATTTCAGAAGCCACTGGTTACCCAAAATTTCACCTGTATATTTAGGCTTGACTTCTGTAAAAGATTAAATGTGACTGATCTCTTAGTGCAAGAGAGAGTTCCCCCAAAAATGGTCTTGCTTTCGTGATGCCGTATTAAATTGTTGTTGTTTCGACTTACTATGTGATATAAAAGGAGAATTTCATTCATTATATTTTACGAATAGCGTACCAGTTAAAAGAACAGTGAGCACATAAAAGTCCCGAAGACAAATAATCATCTTACCAAAGCCTTAGAGCAAACTGAAAATTTTTAAGTTGTTGGTACGAAAACAATGCCGGTGAAAATTCAACGTGCCTTTATAGTTAGTGAACCAACTATATCTCAGCTGTCTCAAATATACACACTCGGAAGAAGACCTTCTTTGATGACGGAACACTCGGAAAAGAAAGTCTGGAAAAGAAAAAGCAGAAATGAAGGAAAGAATTTTCCAGCCCTGGCCCAAGGTGAAACTTTACTTCCAGCCCTCTCTCTCTCTCTCTCTCTCTCTCTCTCTCTCTCTCTCTCTCTCTCTCTCCCCTCGCTTAATGAACTCACGCTCAGCTGTAATCTTTCCAACAACATCGTGAGAGGTTTTGCTGTGCTTCGTTTGGGTTCTTAAAAGCTTTCGTTTTTCGCTCTTGCCTCTCATTACTTGATATTATTCAGCTTTCTGTGTCTTTTCTAGCTCTGCGCATGCGTCTCTTCAAATTTATTCCTATCGGCAAAGTTTTGGAAAATTGTCGTCTCACTTCTCTGCAAAAATTAAACAAGTAAAAAATGAGGCGAAGTTTCTTCGGCGCAACGAATTTTCTGTACAATGTATAATGCTGTTTGAACCGCGGTTTATGGAACTTTCAGCCACTGCCCACTGGTAGCCTGTCCTATAGCGTTGCCAGACGCACTATCATGGCTAACTCGAACCTTCAATGAAATAAAAATTGACGCTAGAGGGCCAAAAAGAAAGTGCGGACGGACAGACAAAGCCATCTCAGTAGATTTCTATTAAAGAAAACTAAAAACGGTTGAAGCTTTTACATCTTGAAGAAGAAAGTCGTTTATTATGCACTTGACGTTATCGAGCTGTCAGTGTTTTCACCATGCTAGACTGTATTTGCGGCACTCACGAGAAAATATTATGAACCCAATTCAGCTGGATGGTTATTGAAGTCGTTCATGTTATGTGAAGGATGTTATCCTACCTTCATAAAGAAGAGAATATGATGTGTCACGAAATTCATTCTAGGTAGATAAAAAATAATATTTTAAGTCTGATCGACTTTGACTTCTTGACAACTTGGTAACTTTCAAAGAATGTAGAAATGGCCATAAGACAAGCCCTTCACATGTATTTTGACCAGAACCTGGTCACTCATCACACCGGTTATGTACAGAACTAGCCAAGCCAAGCTCGGCTGCCTATTAAACCAACCACTTTAAATCAGGCTACACCAATCTGGCTTACAAGGTTATCGTCCCAGCACTACGGAAAAAGGGAAATAATCAACAATATTGAGGTCATCCTGACTTTAAACTAAAGCGTCACCATCCAAAGTGTCTTGGGCCTGCCGTGAAATACCAATTGTAGTCAGGTTCGTATCAGCCAGGGCTGAGAATCTGGTTCGCACGTAGACATCTGGAATTCCTTGACTGTCAATTTTTTATACAATTTATTTAAAGGGAAAAACTGTTAATAATATTTAAGTTGCTTTCAGTTTGGCCATATACAAATAAAGTTTTCCAATATTTTAAGAAGTGTATACGTGTGAATTAAATTATTCATGTTTCTCAGTCATGAAAATATAAAGGCTATAGTAATACGCTTTATAGTTCATTAAACGAATATCAGTTAAAGATGTGACGCAATGACTTCAAAACCATTAACAGTTATTTCATTAAGCCAATTGCAAATGGAAGCAAGCATAATTCGAAAAGTAAGAAAACAAAAAAGGCTAAAGATGTTTACAGTAACGCAATATATATAAGGCGCCATTCCATCCAGTCACTTCATTGGAACATCTTATCTTTCATTCTTGCAAACCGAAGACATGAAATTTGTGTACCAAAATATGAATCCTATCTTCCTGGTGCAATGTTGGTGTGCAGTTGCTTCGTTTTCCAAGTAGAGAGAATTCATCTCCTCCTGCCATTACTCTCGTCGAGATAATTCCTGGCGAACACCTCACTCAGGGCCCATGGTAGTATTTGTAAAGGGGCTCACGGTTATTGGGAAATGGCTCCATAAACCTCACGAACTCACGAGGAAGGTGGTGGCCGGGGCCACTTCTTATATGATGGTCCTCTTTCTCTCGCTTTTATTCATTGTGGGATTCGGTGAATGGGGACCTTTTGTTCGGGCCATCCCTGCCAACTGCACTTCGGGGATAATCTCTCTCTCTCTCTCTCTCTCTCTCTCTCTCTCTCTCTCTCTCTCTCTCCGGCAGAATTCTATTTCCTCACTTTTTTGTGATGACATACTGCACCAAAATTTGTTTGTATTTAAATTCGTATATTATACTAAAAGTTATTCCCTTTTATGGGAGCACTGTATAGCTGTGGTGTCAAGGTTTTCTTACTTATGATGCTCTGGTTGGAAAACAGAGGTGACAGTGATATATATTCATTCTCATAGTATTTGTTATATAGTAACAGTAAATCATAAAAATAATTATTGCGGTTTATGTAACCATTAGAAGTACACAGCGAAGCAGAGGGCCGTCTAAGAAAAAGAGCAATGAAAATAATGTTGATGACAGGATATTAAAAAGTTTTGGTCAAGGTAAACAACTTCTTTACTGACTAAATAAATACGTGAAAACATAGGCAATGCAAGAAAATGAAATAGAAGCAAACATTCCTCAAAATAATACATCCTTCTCTGCATTTTTTTACGTCTGAACGCGAAAGATTGTGAGCGAGGTGCAAGCGAAAGTGCAGATCATAATCTACCTGGTTTATTCATCTGTTGTTATTGATTGAGCTGGCTTTATGCCAACACGGGCTCTTGCTCGTAGAGCAGCCCTTTGGTAATTTTTTGATGTGCAGGTGAAAACAAGGATTTGACATCGATTTTCTTCATTATGATACATGGATATGCCAGTGAAATGGTGTGGATATAAGGAAACGTTAACAGACGAGTTTGCAAACCCCTTTGAGCCATAAGGCACCCGTCAGTAGTAGAGAAAGGATGATAGTACCATGTCACAAAGTACTCCCGTCCTCTCGACAGACTGAGGAAGAGGGTTAGCCCTGGGTATCTGTGTTTCTTCACAGATGCAAAATAACAGACAAAGCAGATGCCAAAACATGATTCCTGTCTCCCAGGTGCAATGTTGGTGTGCAGTTGCACCCTCTCCTGAGGAGAGAGAGAATTGCTCGTCTCCTTCCATCGCTTTCAGCGAGATCATTCTTGGAGAACACCTCACTCAAGGGTCCCGCTATTTGTAAAGGGGCTCACTGCTATTGGGAAATGGAGCCGTAAACTCAACGAACTCACGAGGAAGAAGGTGGTGGTCGGGGCTACTTCTTATATGATGGTCCTCTTTCCCTCGTTTTTGTATATTGTGGGACTGGGTTGAATGGGGGCCTTTTGTTCGGGCTATCCCTGCCACCTGCACTTCGGGAAGAATCTCTCTCTCTCTCTCTCTCTCTCTCTCTCTCTCTCTCTCTCTCTCTCTCTCTCTCTCTCTCTCTGTTGGCAAAATGTAAAGCAAAAATGGGAATGTTGTTACGGCATTTCAAAACAAGAAAAGCTGAACACATGCTTTATAAAACATATGTTCGTAGTCCACTTGAATATTGCAATATGATATGGTACCCACACTATCAAAAGGATATTGCACAAATAGAGAGTGTACAAAGGTCCTTTACAGCTAGAATAGAAGAAGTTAAGGACCTTGACTACTGGGAAAGACTACAATCCTTAAAATTATATAGTCTAGAAAGGAGAAGAGAACGCTACATGATAATTCAGGCATGGAAACAGATAGAAGGAATAGCTGAAAACATCATAGAGCTAAAAATATCAGAAAGAGCAAGCAGAGGTAGATTAATAGTGCCCAAAACTATACCAGGAAAAATAAGGAAAGCACACAGGACATTAATCCACTACGCACCAGCATCGATAATGCAGCGTCTGTTCAATGCATTGCCAGCTCATCTGAGGAATAAACAGGAGTGAGCGTAGATGTGTTTAAGAATAAGCTCGACAAATATCTAAACTGCATCCCTGACCATCCAAGATTGGAAGATGCAAAATATACCGGAAGATGTACTAGCAACTCTCTGGTAGACATAGAGGTGCCTCATACTGAGGGACCTGGGGCAACCCGAACAAGATGTAAGGTCTGTAAGGTAAGGTAAGGTTCGACATCCAGCTGAACCTTATTTCCTTTTATGGGATGTCATAACGAAGTAAAATAAATATTCTTTTATTCACATTACGTTAAAGTTTCATGTTAAAAAAGTTTCACTCTGTTGCTGTAGTATTGTGTAGTCTGGTCTCTCTCTTCTCTCTCTCTCTCTCTCTCTGTTGAAGTCTATCGGGAAAATCTTTAACGATCATTAAATACTGTAACGGGCGAAAAACTAATGGCAGTATTTTCGGCAGTATAACGAGCAAAAAACAAATATATATCTTCCGATAGAGGATGATTTAGGACATGATGTGCATTGATGTTAAATCGTAATAATCATCAGATTCAGTCACTTCCCCAAAGGCAAGAGCGATGACGGGACTATATCTTCCAAGTCCGGAAAGGCAAGAACGGTGACAGGACTATATCTTCCAAGTAATTAAAGTCCTCGAAAGACTAATATCCCTAACTCAAAAATTAATTAGAAACGAAAACAACATGAGGAGGCAACCTCTCCTAGTTTGGGACCCTGAGGTGGTAATTCCTATGAAGTGAAATAGGAGATTACGGAAAAAAAATAATCTCCATGTTATGTTACTCTTGCAAGTTAAAGCAGAGAGAAGGTCGCAAGTTATTTGAATATATTATGTAATCGTTTCTGGTACCAGGAATCTGCTTTTTCTGTAGTCTTCTCAAAAACGCACTGTGTACATCTCCAGCCTTGTAAATATTTTGGGGTAGGGTAAATAGAATTATATTTAAGGATTTACACATGTATATTATACAATATCTGATGCAGAGGCCACTGGCTTTTAAGTCAGCATATTTCAAAGGAGACAACATAGCAAAGAAAATTTTACTCATTTCACTCATTTGTAACAAAACACTTAGATATTTTTAGAGAAACCTGAGAAAGTAAAAGACTGAAGATTATAGGGGATAATAATAAGAACGGAGCTAACCCAACCTTTGGGTGTTTAGGTTAATATTATGACAGCCTTTTTAAAGAGCAACAATCTTTATAGTACACTGTTATAGGAGATGTAGAAGTACACACACATCTAATTCTTAAGAGCAATCTAAGAAGTAATGCCTTTTGAAGTGTGTGATATTACCCGCCACGACTTGTAGTACTTACGCTCTTTAAAACTCGGTCAGAAATTTCCTTTCTTTTAATATCGTTATGGTACAGGAAAATATTAACTTTATCCACCTTCCTCCCAATTTTGCGTTCCTCAGAAGCCCTTGTCAGCCATTTTTATATTCATAGGAGATAGCTCCAATAACTTTGAACTAATTACCGTTTCAGACATTCAGTATTTCGAAATCTTATCAAACAACGTTTCAAAATATGCACCTACTCCTCTGCATTGCAAGCGAGCTGAAGTTGCTCAAATAAATCAGATTACCTCCCCATCCCGGTTCTTTTGGATAATATATATATATATACATGTGGGTGTGTGTTTGTATGTCAAAATAAATATATATATATATATATATATATATATATATATATATATATATATATATATATATATATATATATATATATATATATATGTATATCAAATAAATCGGATATTAAAAGACATTGTGTGAACCGAATGCTATTACCTCAGGAAGTCAGGATATGTATACATTACACACATGTATATATTTATGAATCTGCGAATATGTGAATTTGATATCGAATACGCACAATGCTATCGAGCAAATAGACCCTATTCTATTTCAGTGAAGATGAAATGGGTGTTGGGGGTGGGGGTTGAAGGAGGAGGAGGATGAGAATAAGACAGAAAGCGGGTCCCGAAATTCAGTGTCGAAATAAGACCAAGAATCCGCGCTCGGGGAACTTTTGTTTTGGCCTCAACATTCGCCGCAGGGAGCTGTGAAAAGAATTTCGGTTGCAAGAAATTGGATGCCATTAAGACTGACAGTAACTGCAGAGAGACAGTGGATAGTGTCACTGGATTTTGGCACTGTGGAGCGCTGTACTGCATAAGGGTTCAGGAGACTCTTTCGGTTTCCTGTCCTTTCCGTGTTTAAACATTTTACTTACGGCCTCATTGGACGCTGAGATTATAAGGCTTTGTGGAGCAGCCGTTGCTGGATTAACAGGAACGTACGAGGTTATAGTGGAAATGGTAATTGCACTTTTATGAGGGCAGTGGCAAATTCTGTAAACCCTCACAGGCGCTGCGTTTTAGACTAGATTTCAGGACCTCACCTTAAGTTACTCTTATCTTGTGCTAAGTGTCATGAGAACCTCCAACCATTCTGTACTTGTCTTTTTTATATGATATTCCTCTAGTCTTCTTTCGTGCTCCTCACAGCTCCTTTCTTTCTCAACTCCTAATATTTTTCCCTTCCCCTCTTCCCCTCTGACAGCAGATCAAACCTTTCTCCTTTTCATCACCGAACGAATTTTCCTTCTCAACTAACGATACATTGTTGTCTCACAAACTCCAGAAACTCTTCTCTTTTCTGACTGAAAAGGACGACAGATTTCGATTAAAGACTTTCTTCCGTTCTGTACATTTCCGCGATTATCATTATCTATTTTTTTTTTCTGGCAAGAATATAGAACACAGGAATTGTAACAATAGGCTCGGTATTGCGAAGCAAACATTCATGTTGGTGAACGGGGAAGGGTTGGTTGATTGTAACATCAAAAAATTTCTGTATTGTCAGTTATCGTTATTATTACAGTCCTAATTTGTTATTCATATTTTTGGTCGCGTTTATGGTAATAAACAAAACGTGAGGATGCATTTGCAAGAAGATGAATTATACCAGCATATAGAATATATACGTATATATATATATATATATATATATATATATATATATATATATATGTATATATACATACATATACATATACATACATACATACATACATTTATATTATATAATAAACACCCACATGCATATATATATATATATATATATATATATATATATATATATAATATATATATATATATATATATCAATTACCGAAGTGCAATCATATAGTAGTTCCATGAAAAGAATGATAAGTTAAGTAATAACTGTACTAGTTGATTTAATTTTTAGATATCGAAAAAGAGCATGGTATGTAGCTCGAAAATGTAAAGTATTCCGTATCTTATTTTAGAAACAAATAGCAGTATTTCTTTGGTAACCCATAGACCTATACCGATTAGTTAACTAAGGCTACGGTGCAAGAAAAGTCGATTGACAGAGATGTAAACTGGTGTTACAGCAAGTGCCATGGACGCTGTTACGAGAAAAGGTTAACTGGGAAGGAGCATGAGGGGGAAACTTGTCTGAGCTTGGCATTTGCGTTTGCCTCTGACATTCTGGCATGCAACTTGAGGTTAAATACTCAGGTCATTAAGGAAGAGGATACCTTAGAAGGGAGAGAGCCCGGCCTACGTCAGAATATCGGGATTCGTCGTATTTATTGTCATTATGACATCGTGAAACGATCTGTCGTAGCTCTTTTCATGCGTGGCGAATCTGCTTCTTAAACATGTTTATTGATTCGTCATGGAATGGGGGAGGAATGACGAAAGCTACACATTTTGGAATTGAATGAACAAGAACGCTGATCTTAGCTGCTGCTTCTCGAGAACTACATCATTGAAATATTTAAGAAAATCAATAGGCTACTAATAAGCTGGCCATTTCACAGTTAACTTATCGTTCTTGCTTCTCACTATGCGATTAAATAATTTCATTCTTGTACCCGAGTACATTTTAAATTTGCGTTTTTATTCAGTATTTCTATAATATGCTTCCAGTATCGTATTTACTAGTGATCTAAAGAACGTCAGAATTTTTGTACTTATTTTAAGATTTACAATATACAGCTTACTCAATAGATTTCTAAATCATTCATTATCTAAAAGACAAACAAGAATAATATTTACATTTTCCTCTGTCCTTAACGCACAGGGCACTTAGAAAAAAAAATGTAGATGTACATATTTGCTGAAAAGTTTAGTGTTGATATATAATCTCAAAGAGGCGTAAATACCTTGTTATTGATGCGCAGGTACATTTATTTTTTGTGTTCCGGATATTGGGTGGAGCCATATTTACATGAGATGATACTACAAAGTTTAACCAAATAAATTCTGCCATAAAAGGTTTGATGTCGGGTTGCTAATCTGATCTATTATAGGGTCTGCTGACGCTATTGTTAGTAATCAGATGAGTGAAATTCAGTTACTGTGTCAGTGAATTGTTAAATTTCATGTTAATTCTGGTACTTACGTACATGGTACACAGTAAAGTTCATTACAACAGCTTTTAAACCCCTAGGATGGGAGTTATAGATTAAAAGGTAAAAGTAAAAAGAAAATGAAGTAAATGGAGGTATATTTTCCTCTTTTTCAAGGCGCCTCCATGGATTGCTAACCAATAGAGACAAGTCCTCCATCTCACCCCCTTAAAAATATAAACTTTTCAAGAAAAGTTCAAAAACTGTCGAACTTTTACAGGTCTTCTTAAAAGCGATGAGAGGCTTTGAATCAGCCTCCAGCACATGAGATCTATTGATCTGACGAGCAATTTTTGTTAAAAATAAGGGTTCAAAAGAGAGAGAGAGAGAGAGAGAGAGAGAGAGAGAGAGAGAGAGAGAGAGAGAGAGAGAGAGAGAGAGATCCGTGCAAAGAAAACCGAGAAAGCATTTTAGCATCTGCCAGTGTTATGATAAACACGGATTCCGGAATCCGAGAAATTGGCAGAACCGGAGTCTTTTCATCCCGGCACTTTTTAAACGGGAACCAACCACTCGGCTCTCCAAGACACCAAAATGGAAACACGTTCCAGGGGCTCTAACTTTTTCGGAACGTGGCAGAGCAAAAGCAAAGACAGACCTAACACCGAAGCGAGAAAACGAAGTAAAAAAAGAAAGAAAGAAAGAAAACAAAGACCGAAATGTGTAAATAAACGTGCCTGGTTTCCATTTACAAAGCATCACCTGGAAAGAGATAGAAAAGGTGGTGGTGGGCGGGGGGGTGTTGGTTGGCCGAGTTGGCGGTGACCGGTTGGGTGTCGTGGTGAAAGGTCCCATTTGCCATGAAAGCATATCATATATATATATATATATATATTATATATATATATATATATATATATATATATATATATATATATATAATCACCCAGTCATATGCATATCGATGTTCGTTCGGTCGCACAAAGATATTAAAGGAAAAAGAAAGTTAAAACTGCGATTTAGCCTCATCCAACCTCTTTCTCAAAAATAACGAGGATATATGTATGATAAGAAAGGCAATAGGAAAAGGTCTTTCTTGGTAATGCTACTATAAAGCCAACTTAATGTCAGATACGAGTATACCGGGTGATAAATTAAGGCTATAGCGCGCCTTTGTAAATAATTCTGCGGATAAATGCCATTAAATCAACAGGAAAACAATAAACGCTTTTCCTCATATATCACGTATTGGACCTTCGTCATTCTCTTTGAAGGTGTATAGTGGTGCAAACACGTCCAACTTTAAATCCTGTGAAAAAAAGGATGCTTACTGGAGAGCTGTAAGAGTTTCAAAGGAAATATTGAGAAAAAAAAATAAAAAACAGTAAGAACAAAATCCCTTTCGCCTGATGCTGCTCGTTTATGGCTCCCTTAGGAAAGAGTAGACTGGTAACAAGACAAAGTCAATTTAGTGACTGGAAACTAAGTACAATAAATTGATGAATTACCCATTTTCAATCCGATACGTCCTCTTTTGATGTCTTATCACGTGAGATATACCTCTGATGAAAAAGGCGGTTGTACTGTTTTGGTTTGTGCTTCCCCCAAATAAAGTTCACGAGCAATATTTATTATTAAAGAATCACAACTCATAGTTCAACATTAATTAGTTATTTTTCACTGTCTTAGCGTGTTTGAATTTACATGGAATTACACCGAAATATGGAAAAGGCGAATAATAAAAGGCAGTTTTAGCGATTGGAAGAAGTAGAAAATAGAAGCAAAGAAATGAGAAGCGAAAAACAAAACGTTTCATTCGGCCGCGTTCATGTGGCCGTCGCAGTAAAAGTGAAAAACGGCTCACATCGCAAACTAAACATTTCAAGTCTAATAGATTATACCTGTGTTGTAGCTATACTCTAGTTAATTCAGATCATATATACACAGTAATTTAATTGGCAAAATGATGACGTGCCCTTATCAATTTCCTGATGATTGACAGCGCCAATACACTCAAGTAATTAGGGTGCCTCATATAATACAGGTAATATAAGGGCTTGCCTGGTCATTTATATCTAATGTATGTGGTCATTATTTATAAAGAGGGGAGGCGAGCGACCCCTGGTGGACTAATTCCTGCATTTGGGTGATAAAGGATATTACTTTAAACCAGCAAAAAAAATTCTTGCCTTGAGTATCATGGACTAGAGAGATATAGTCAAGGATATCAAATGAGTTTCTGTCAGAAACGGGGCATATTTTTTTAGTAACATGATTGTGTGAAAGCTTCTTATATTAAGATGAAATATACGTTGTAAAGGAGGCACCTAGGAATTTCTTTTTAAACAGTCATCGAAAGAACAACACTTCAGGTTATGAAAAACATGAATGTAGAGTAGCTACCCATTCTCACGTAAAGCAAGCTTAATTTAACGCTTTCCTTCCAGTACCCCGTAGGGGGTAGGGCCGTCAGTGTAGGTATTACTTAAGGCTCTTTACAGAGTCCCTTCGGTGACTAGCTGCAACCCCCTTCATTCCTTTTACTGTACCTTCATCCATATTCTCCTTGTAACACTTGTTTCATAGAGCAAGCCTTTCTCCTTTCAATTTCCCTTCCAGCGCTAATTGACCTCATAGGTCCAAGCCCTTGGCCTTTGGCCTAAATTCTGTATTCCTTCCTGCCTTCCTTCCCTTCCTTCATAGGAAATTCCCTTTCGTAACTGAAAAACTAACCTTGTTCTATCCCACCAGAGCTAAACGTGTAATTCTAACCTCTGATGAAAAAGGAGAGCAGCAGATTGCGTGCAGGACAAAGAGCATTTCAAAATCCAGAGGACGTCATCTCGAAATCCAAAGGAGTTAATCCGCAAATCCAGAGGAGCCAATCTGGAAATCTAAAGGGGTTAATTTGGAAATCCATAGGAGTTAATCTAGAAATCCAGAGGAGTTAGAGGAATTAATCTGTATATCCAGAGGATGCGATCTGGAAATCGAGAAGAGTTCATCCGCAAATCCCATTACAAAATCTGGCTGGTCACAGAAATCGGAGCCAAAATCCGCGTCCGAGGCTGATAGTGGCTCGCTTTGATTCGTCGTGTAAAATATATAGCATAATACAACAGTATTTCATTTATTTTATTTTTCGAGTTTGGATTAGTGGAAATTCTCTCTCTCTCTCTCTCTCTCTCTCTCTCTCTCTCTCTCTCTCTCTCTCTGTATATATATATATATTATATATAATATATATATATAGTATATTATATATATATATATATATAGACTATATATATCTATATTCTATATATATATATTATATAATTATAATATATATTTATATATAAAGATATAGTATCTATCTATATCTATATAGATATATATATCTATATATATATATATATAATATATATACTATATCTATAACAATATATATATATATATACTATATATATATATATATATAATATATAGATATATAATATAAGAGATATATATATTACTAATAAATATATATATATATATAATTATAATATATATAGATATATATATATATATATATATATATATATATATAATATACACACACACACACATATATATATATATATATATATATATATATATATATGTGTGTGTGTGTGTGTGTGTGTGTGTGTGTGTGTGTGTGTGTGTTACGATGCGAATGAATCATTTTGTTGAAATAACTGCTTCTCTGGGTGTAAAAGTTGGATTTAAGTCGCTTAGTAGTTGATTAGAAAACGAGGGAAGTAGGATAATCTTGTCAAAATTGAAGAAAATCTAGCTTAAAAATCGATATATGTTCATGGTCATTTACAAAGAGAAATTGACTGTTTACTTTTATAATTTACTTATCACGAGGGAGGGTAGTATATTATTTCGATGATATTTTTCCACTGAATTTTTACGAAACTTCCATGAACTATATTTGACACTTTATCTCTCAAATTAATTCTTGAGAGACTAGATTTCACGTGAATCCTTTTTAAATAAGAAATTACTTTAATCTTTTTATCAGAATCTTTTTACATCTGCTTATTCTTCTGCCGAAGATAATAACTATAAATTTCTTCTTTGTGGAGATGTGCGTTATCCTTTATTTTTGCCTGGAAATGTCCTTTTATCGCAAAGCCTGTGAAGTTTTTTGAAACAGGACAATAGTGTAAACCATTATCATCCGTATGGGAAAAATGTTGGTCTTTTGTTATTCTGAATTCATATTTTTGTTTTAATAAAAATAACTGAAAGGTGCTTTTAAAATTTTTGTTTTTCATCAAAGATAAAATTCAAATTTCTTTATCTTAATGGGACTGTTGCCTTGGGTGATAAGTATTCATTCATAAACAACTTTTCCCCTCTGACCATTTTAATTTATACTCTCCTAAAGTTCTTATATGTGCCCTTGTCAGCAACCCTGGTTTTAATATACTTAATGTCTTGATGCAAATGAGTCTAACAATTACAATGTCCAGAAATGTATTATTTGATTATTCTTGATTAATTAATTATTATTATTAATTATTATTTTATTATTATTATTATTATTTTATTATTAATAATAATAATATTAATTATCATTATTATTATTATTATTATATTATTTATTATTATTTTATATAATTTATTAGATTATTATTATTATAATTAATTAATTAATTAAGTATTATTATTATTATTATTATTAGTTTGTCGTGCTCTTCCCTTCCTCTGAGAAATAATTCATACTTAGGATAACTGTAAGTGATTAATGCTCCACACGGAAGAATTGAGTGAAATGGTGTATTAACTCTACTGATAACACCATGATTCATATTTAAATTTTCCTGGAGAAGTGCCTTCTTCTCATTTATTATTATTATTATTATTATTATTATTATTATTATTATTATTATTATTATTATTATTATTATTATTATTATTATTATTATTATTACGCTAAGTAACATTCATATTGAAAAAGTCTAAAAGGACAGTAAATCACAAAAGAAAATTTAACAATAAGAGAGATAGAGAAAAGTGCATTGCAAATTTGTGATGGAGAGAAATCATTAAACAAACAAACATGATCTCCCAGGATTTAAAACTCAGCTTTATTGGGAAAGCAGATGTTTGTACTCTGGAAATAGTTATTCAAGAATCGTCTAAATTTACGGAAAGTTCTCAGTCCTACAAAATATGCTTCCTTATCCATCATTCCTAAGTTTATTTGGGATCGAATTTGCCATTCCTTCATGTCCCTAGGAAAGATTCGTTGTGAAATGATAAGACGGACAATCCTTTTTTCTTTGAAAGTCCTTGTCTAAGACACGATTTCAGTATTTGTGAAATTTATCTTTATTTAATTTCGAAAATAAAATAATAGTTTTTTGTCATTTACGAGCTCTCTCTCTCTCTCTCTCTCTCTCTCTCTCTCTCTCTCTCTCTCTCTCTCTCTCTCCGGATCTACATCGCTTTTTGTGACTCACCAAACTTGAATCTATTTCTCTTCATTACTTTTACTTTTGATCTGAAAAGAAATTTCACGAATTAAAGATTGAAACAGAATCACGTTACTATTATGATAATAATTCAATTTCCTTCTTCACTGGCAGTGTTCAGTAACAAAACTAATAAGAGTGATGCATCTGTCAGAGGAGGTGATGCATAATTTATTTAACAATGGTGGGAATTTCTCAACTGATTCAATCACGTGGTTAATTAAACAGTCCTTTTTCTCATGCACTGAAATGTCAAGCATTCTTTTTCTCTCTAAAATAATTTAAAATTTTCTTTATATCGTTTAATGTGATTAGATTGTTTTCGTGAGAAATCACTTTCAGGTCATATTCTAATCATTCATTGTTTTCATACCTTGCAAATAAAACATTTAAAGGGTATGTTGATAACATCCAGTGATTTGTAGACAAGTTCATATAATAAAATAAAAATATGTTTAAGCTATGCGTAACATACTTTCTTGTTTTTAATTTTCTCCTTATTCCTCAGGAAGAATAGAATACTGTTTGTTCATATATTCCAACAATGAACATAACAACAAACGTCAGTTATGACAGCAGTGGTAGAAATATCAATATTAGAGAAGGCGATTGTCAAATGGATAAAAAGCTAATTGATGCATTTTGTCTAAGAACACTGTTCAGCAGTTCCTAAAGATAACAATCGCGTTTCAAGGAGACTTTCGTCGAAGGTTTATGTAGCTAAAAGTTATTTTCGAAGCTCGTTTGTTTCACTCCTACGCAATCGACCCAACAAAGAACGCGTGATAATAACATTTCCAACTAATTCACTTTCCTCTTTGCAGGTGCGTATTGAATGGGAGCTGTTTGCCTCTCGGAACAGGTAGTGGATAGAAATGAAATCGAATTGACGCTAACACCCTAACAGATTGTATTCGAGGGACGAAAGTCCTCCGAATACAAGACAAAGGTGAGTTGCTTTTTGCCTTATTTTAAGTGATATGGATTAGAAATTTCCTTCCAGACAAATGGCGTTTTAAGTCAGGTTTCTACGCTCTTCAGCTGCGTTGTGCTTGATTGCTTGAAGGATCTATGCTCTTTTATAGATGCTTGTACAAGCTCTAACAAGCAATTGCTCACGCCAGAGGATCAGTGTTCTCAAACCAGAGTCTGTGCTTTACTTTCTGTGCTGGGGGTTCCTTAGTCGGTAATACCCCAAAGCAAGCTTTTCCTTCCTTCCATATTTATAATTTAATTATTTATCTATGTCTTTATTTCTGTATTATTTAAATATTTTTGGAATATTTGGTGTTTTGATAGGTATTATTATGGTTTATCTCTTTTATTCTCTAATTTTGTTGTCACATGGAAGGAAGTTGACTTTGGGGCTGGTGATTATTTTACAGGTCAGTGTAAAACCAATTTGTTTTCCGATATCTCTGAAACTATAATAGTTATTGGTCTCTTCCTATAAAATCCAGTATCATGATTCAGAGCTATTTCTCTAGGTTATTTTTTTTAACCATGTCCTCTTATCAAGGTCAGAGGTTTATTTAAAAGTGGAATATTTTATCAACCTCTGATTTTCATGGAACTTGCTCGGTAGGTAATTGTTTTTCCTTAAATTGCTGTGTTCAGTTTAGTTCACTCGCCATTATCTAAATTTTGAACGCTATATGTGTCACCATTTTATTTTTCTCTGATGGTGAAGAAGTGTGGTAGGTAAGGTTTCTCGATGATCTTTTTTATCTTAATCTGTTTTCAAGTCGTAGATAATTTCAAATATCTACTGTTTTATTTTTCTTGGATTTTCATGTAAATTTGTAGTTAAATGTAACTGGAAGTTGTCAATTGGTTTTCCAAAATATTTTGTTTTTGTTTTGAAGTGTTTTTCAAATGTTGTTAGGGAATTTATCAAATCGTTTTTTTCTTATTTTGCTTTACCTGAAAATCGGTTGCTGGGCCCGTCATAATATATCCCAGTGCTTTTATCCCAACTAATTTTTAGGTAGCAGGTGAATTCCTAAGCCAAAATTTTAGGATTTTTCTCCTTGCCTAAAAAACTGCGAAAGTTAAAGACATCTGGACTTCGGAATTTTTCACAGAACTTTTATCATTATTCTTTAACGGAGAGAAAACAAATAAAATTTTCGTTATAATTCATGAGTTCAAAAGTGCTTCGCAGACTCTCTGATAAGTCGTGCGGTACATTCAAGTACAAATGCAATATATAATGCTGTTATGGGTATGAAAACAATCGAAACCTAGTTTACATTCACGTAGTCATTTTTAGTGTCTGTAATTTACTCCATTTACTCAGTACGATTTATTGTCACTCATTATTACTTATTATGATATATATAATATTCAAACTACCTTCAATTTTTCCATTTTCAACACATTGGCTTTATTGCTATTTATTATGAAAGCTTACTATACAAGTTCATGGCTTCTTAGCTTCTTAGCGTGATCCGATGTTATTATTATTATTATTATTATTATTGTTATTATTATTATTATTATTATTATTATTATTTCCTTGAATTCTTCTTAGGTATTTGTAAGACAATTGTCAACGCCACCTTGCTCATTTAATTAAGAACTCGAAGGTAAAATTCCGATAGTAAGTGTTATTAGTTGCTGATATTTGTCGATTTAAAAAGTAACTTCAAGGCAGTATTTTCCACCTTTCCTGCATATCTTATATCCTGGCACAAAACGTATTACTGAAATAATTGTCGCCATTAAATGTATGAAGCAATATAGCCGTTATTTTTGCTTTTCTTCCATGTTTTGTCTTTTGAGATATTCTTTAAGAGAAAGACTGCCGAAAAGATTACAAATCTGTTTTATGTGTATATATATATGCATATATATATATATACACATAAAACTTGTTAATGATGCGTAACTGCATATGCACTTGTTCGCGCTAAGCCAATTTTTCATTATAAAAATGATGGTTTAAATACCTCGGGCATGAAGTTTTGCGTCAAAAGGCATTAGATGGAAATTATTATGTTAATTATGAAGTAAAGTGATGTTCATTCTTTGGGTCAGTAGCTATGGGTAGATGACAATGTTTGATGTTGGTGTTGCAATCTGAAGAGTACTTTTTATGATAACGATAAAATTTCATCGGATTCATATAATTATGATAAAAATTCCAAAATGAAAATGAAGAGAATGGATTCAACTGAAGGGAATTACGCCTGCATTTTAAAAAGATAAAAATAAAGAAAGCAAATAACTGAAACATATTTAATGCAAGGCTCGAAGTAACAAAACTCTACCGGAGATGAAATGAGAAATGTTTTCCTATTTTTCATAGTTTCTACGTATTCTCCGTATTCTTACCTGATGTAACTTCCTATATTCGCGGCAGACGGGAAAAAGGTAGCAGTGGAGACGGCTTAGGCTCGAGAAAATCCTCTCTCTGTACAGGTATATAATTGCCAATTAAATCTCCCTTTGTTATAACAGCTCTAAGAGGGAAACGCAAACGTTTCATGCATGCATGTAGACATACAAGTGCGTGTATGCTGCATTTGGCAAATAGGCGGGAGGAGGATGTTATGTTCGTCAAGTGGCTCACAACCAAAGCACAAGTTGTCCAAAAGGCGGTATTCTTCTCTGTACTGCATGTTGGGGATTTTGGGAAACTCGTCTTCATAACTGGAAACGACATTTTCTGAAATGGAGTTAAATTACGTTAAATTTCCGACTTTTTTGTAACCATTCGCATTAATTGAGAATCTATTTAATTTCCGATGGAAGAACTTCGACAATGGAACTGAAATATTGAATGTATTCGTGACAATTCTTCCAGAAGAAGGTCATTGCAATTAGGTTAAGTGCTAGCAATTACTGAAGGAATATTACATACTTCATTTTAAATGTACTTCATTTTAAAGTTATATTTGCAGAGTTTGGGGGACAGTGTCTAATGAAATATTATATTGCAAGCTTTCTCTTTCGAGGATAATTGCCTCCAATTGAATCTTAGCAGTTTCTCTGAAGTGATCTCTGATATACGTGGTTGTAACTGCAAAGAAGGGAAAAATTACGCAGATGGAAATAAGTAGTGTTTCTTGATACCATAGCTTCAATAACTATTGGAGTTAGGACGCCAGATAAATTATCAGTTCATTTATTTTTACACCATTTCCTCCCGGTGGTATCCTTTATAATTCCCTCGACTGACAATCATTACTGAATAGAAGACAATAAATCGGAATGACTGACAGCTCTTTCTGATGAAGTTTTTCTGAGTGCACATCATTGTAATTCTATTACATCAGAATCAATCATTACTGCGAAACGTTTGAGGCGTTCTCCGCTTTTCATTTGACATTTATGTTGAATACAAAATATAATTGTGATGTAATGCAAAAACCTTTCCCTACTTTTTAAGACATATTGTATATTTGAACCGGAAATATTAATGAAAGATTTCCTTTGTGCAAAGTCGGTAGGTTTTGTATATTCCTGTATTATTAATTTGCAGTCACAACCTTCCTCTGAAAAGGATTCCCACGCGTGTCAGGAGAAATTGGAGAGACGAACAAATCAACAAAAACATATATTCATGCACAGACAGACAACAATAACACCAAACATTTCCATCGTAGAAAACCTTTACTCGGTCACACTAGAGGATTTAGGTTGGGGGAAATAAATTCAGCGAATATATTATAAGAGTTTCTGTATCCTTTATATTCCGAGCTGGATTGCTTTAGCCATTCGCTGAGGATTTCACATTCCTGTATCTGTGTCGATCATAATGTGCTTGATAATGAAGTCTGCTAATTCAGATGTTTTTTTTTTCCATGTTCCAGTTGTAATTTGCGCAAAGTGTTGTTGATTACAGTCATTCAGTGGTTATGAAGTTGAGTACAGGAGCGTCTGTAATGTTTGCAATTTCCCAATAAGCAGCAGAAAAGTACAGTTTACCTGTGTGATTCATGGTATATTCAGCATTTATTTTTCATCCACTGCCAATTTCGTTGCCTTTAGTTGCATATTAAATTTCACGTAGCCATATTTTTACCCAGCCATTTACTGCACTCAGGGTTTAATTTCATTTTCGACGTAAGCGTGTCTAAAATATCGATCACATTGAATACAGGCTCTAATTTGATATGACGTTCAGAATTAAATTGTATTAAGCTGTGCACAATGAACTTCCGCGAATTGTCAGATCAAAAAAATTTCATGTGTGAGCAATATTTTATTCTTGAAGAGACAAATGCATTATAAACTCATCCCTGGTAAGTTATACATAACATCCAACTAGAGAAGTTAGGTATAAAATTAATTATATATGTGTATTCGTAAAAATCGAATTATTGGAGTAGGGTCATCTTCGACGTTAGTGTCCAATGTCTAAACAGATCATATTCATGTCAAAACTTAAAAAAAGAAAGAAAATTTTTTTTTATCGATATTTAGATAAGTCTGGTGATATCGATACAAAATAAAAAAAAATAAGAAAAACTTTCAGACTGATTTGTCATTATTTAATGAGTGAAGTTCACTTGTACGTCTGATTGGGGACCAGTCTTACACACACACACACAAACACACACATACACACACACGCATACATATATACACACACACACACACACACACACACACATATATATATATATATATATATATATCTATATATATATATATATATTATAATATATACATAAAATTCTAGGCAGCAGTACAGTTAACAACAGGACTACCAGACGATGAGGCCAGAAAAGTTCTTGTAACCTTGTAATTTTTTTCTTTTTATAAAAATATCCGCTAGATACCATCCTACTTAAATGAGATCCTGATATATATATATATATATATATATATATATATATATATATTATCGATATATACCTATATATATACTATATATATATATGTATGTGTGTGTGTGTGTGTGTGTTTGTGTGTGTGCGTGTGTGTGTGTAAATGAATTCTTCTGTTAAAACAGGATACGTCTAACGTATAAAAGGCCCATTAAAACACTGTTTGAAAGCTAAGGAATCTAGTCCTTAGCTATGTACCAGATTGTTTTAAAGGGCATATACATATACATATATCGACATACAAAGACAAGCATAGTTCTGTGCGCTTACGCACATGCATCTACATTAATTAAAGCGAATTCCATCGAAAAATCTGTAGATAAAAGTAAGAGTTATAATGACGCAGGGAGTCATTAGACCAGAATTAAGAATGCAATTCTGCTGGACTGACAAAAGTCTTGCCATTCGTAATTTATTTTTAAAAACCTTCTACGTATGTTCACTGTTGATGAAATGAGTAACGTACTTATTGGCATTTTAGAATTTGTCTCGTCACTGATTTTGATCGGGTTAAGTGGGATGATGATCTCTTTTTATTTTTTACTTTTTACTAGAAGTTGATATTATGGCAGCTAGTTCATATTCTCGATGAATCTGGTCAGTTTGGTTGGCTAATTTATGGAAAACTATTATTCCAGTAAGACAACAGTATCAGTGAATTTTGAACTTGATTATCAGACATGGTTTTAAATCTTAGGAGTGCTTTTTTGTTTTACATTATAACAGCATTTCTTTTTAGCCTTCCGTGAACATAGTATATTCTTGTACATCATTATTTTCTTGAGTTCTTCCTGTTCACATGTAATTGTGTTAATAGATTTGATTTAAAAACATAAAATCAAACTGCTGTTTATCTATAGTGCATCACTGTACAATGACTGGAAATAAGTCAAAATCTCCAGTTTTGTGATGAGTAAGACTATTATCGGAATACGGAAATACTTAAAATGGGAGCTTTCTAACGTTTGCACGGTGTTCCTCTTCGGCCAACACTTTGTGATTTTGCTGAACGTTGTATACGATCGTTATATGTCTCCGTGACTGTGTATGTTCCATTGCACGCCAATTTATTCTCTCCTGGCAATAGCTGAACTCTCTGTGCAGTATATGTCATATATCTTTTCACTGAACAATGTTAGCTTTATTCGAGCTGTTCCGTGTGAGGTGATTCCGATTTGTTACCTTTCTCGAGAGAGAGAACTTCTGGAAGACCAGTAGAATTTATGGGAAGTAAATTCCTGCATCTTCATTTTACCGAATATTGCGTCTCGAAGCGCCTGAGTGCTTGTTTAAGCTCTTAATGCACCCGGGAGCTCAGTGAGCTTTGTTAGGTAATTCTGTGCTTCGCTTAGGAGAGCCTGTCGAATATCCCTCCTAGTGTAGGCAGTGATGTTATTCGTCGTCAGGTCTTCTTCTAAGGTTCTAGTCTCAAATTGAGTTGTAATAAATGTTCTTCTATTTATGAATGGTAGTAGCTTTCGATGCCTTAAACTTTATTTTTATGGGCCTTTATCTGGAATCAGAATTATCTTTAATATCATCCTCTCATTATTTCAAACTCTTGCTTAGCCGTTCCGAGACTTGACCGAAGAGCAGGTAAGAGAGATCAATTTGACAAAACTGGACTCCGTTGGCGATTAGTGCCCAAAGAGCACATCACGCGGTGCACTGTTGGTATTAATTAGGGTTTTCCTTCTGTTACACCTTTCAAACCAATTTACTCACAATTTCTCTTTCAGTGCTGGATGGGCTCATAGATCCCAGCGCTTGGCCTTTGGCCTAAATTTCATATTCCATTCCATTTCTACAAAACTGGAAGACGAACGAATCCTGATAATGGATAAAAAACTACTCACACTGAGAATGTTTAAAGTGAGGGGCCATGGAATTCAAAACTTTCATATTCTCTTAGGACCAGATGCGGCCAGAGAAAATGTCGAAATATGTTCCACGGCTCCAAACCCTTTGCAGGGCCTGAATTGGATTGACTATTCGAAGAGGAGAATATCATAGATAGTTCAGCAATGTCAGAATGCTATAATTTCCATATTTGTATAGAAGCTTGCTAACCAGGGACCACATCAATGTTACAAGGACGAAAACTATAAAATGAGGTTAAAATACTTGGCTCCACATTAGGAGTGTTAAAAGTTCTTGGCCCTTAAAGAATATTGTTATTATTAAAATATTATTATTGTTATTAGTGGAAGAAAGATCTTTGCTATAATGGAAACTAGGGAAAAAAACACACACACAAATGTTCCCTCAGAATAGGTTAGGATTACAGGTTTCTAAAATTTCTATGAACTATTCATCGGGTTAAAAATGATCCAATGAGCCTCAGTGCGACTAGATACCTCACAGCACGGTGGGTTATCAGATCAGAAAATCAACGTTTGTTGTTCAACATGTGTATGGATGTTGTTCTTCACTGATATGTGATTAGCATCAACAATCAAATTCTGTAATTTAACGCTTCCGGTACTACCGCTTCAGTGATTCTCATTGATTCAGCTACAGTATGATATATGTAATTAATTAAGTTCAGTAATCTCTTGGATAGTCCTTCATGTCAACAAATATATATATATATATTATATATATATATATATATATATATATATATATATATATATATATATTATAAATAACTTCAAATTCTCACAAAGATTTCAGAATGGGCATTCAAATATCATGAGAGAGATATTCTTCATTTTCCAAAGTCATTTAATAAAAGATTTAAATTATCTATTATATGTTTATGTGGTAAGTCTTAAATGCAGTTGATTTTGAAATCGTGTCACCTTTTTGAGAAGTGAAGCCAAGCGACATAAACGAACGGTTAATTTTTTGACGTCATGTCATTATGATAAGAAATTTCACTAGGGAGCCTCATTTCAAGTTTGGCTTTCCTGACAAATAAACTTCACATATGTCATTCGACTTATTGCAGTTCACTATCAATTCCCTGCAGCCGATGCTGTGGGTGATACAGTTACTCATTTTAGATGACAATCTTCAACAAATAATGTCTGATTTGTTTCAAGAAATCCTAAAGATTTTGAGTTTTCAATCACAAATGCCTTATTTTCTAATACTCTATAAGATTAAAACTTCAGCTTTCTGTATTGTCACATTTTCAAACCAAATTGCCTCAAAAGTCGAGCAAATTAGAAGCTTTACAGAATAAAAATATTTGAAATCCATTTTCTCAGCATGGTGAATAAATGGCTTACGCCAGTCCTGCATATAAGGGATGAATTATTATCATTCGGCTCTATCGAAAGGTCGTAGCGTTTGTTTTTCTGTTTGTCATATGATTTTATTTTATTATAGATCAAATAAAAAAATAACTTTCTAAATCCACAGTTCATTTGCTTATGTTATTAGAACGTTGCGAGTAGGATATACCTATCTCTTATCACCCTTACCATACGTTACTAACAAAGGAGAGGTATAGAGTCTGCTAATAATAATAATAATAATAATTTGCCGTAAGCTGAGGATGATAAAAGATAGGTTTATTTATTATTATTATTATTATTATTATTATATAATAATAATAATAATAATAATAATAATAATATAATAATAATAATAATAATATTAATAATAATAATAATAATAATAATAATAATAATAATAAAGAATAAAAAAATAAACTATGGTTTGGAAAGTTAACTTTCTATTTACCTTACATGAAAAGAAAATCGTGAGGCAAAAAAAAAAAATATTCAACAAACTCGATAAACTCAATATATGCAGTTGAAACGGCAACAAAAGAGCATTTCTCACCCAATTATGATTAATATTTTAACTCTGATCTTGATGAAACTCAGTACAAAGGACAAAGGTAGTTTTGGGAGTTGTGGCTGTTCTTGCCGAACGTTTTCTTTTTTTTTACCCTTGCAAAATATTCAAGGAAAATAAATCCTTGCTATCATTCAAGGAAAAATTACCCTTCCAAATATTTAAGGAAAAAATTACCCTCGCTAATATTCAAGGAAAATTACCCATGCAAATATTAAAGGAAAAAATTACCTTCCTAATATTCAAGGAATAGTAAAGTTCTTTGGAAAGTTTTATGGTCACAATATTAGCATTAGTGTTACTCAATATTATGGGAGCAATGATAATTAGAGGCTTGGGGTCTTCAGGCTTTGTCGTGGGTGAAACCTGAGCTTTTGAAAGACGGGATTTATTCATCCTCTACGACTGGCTAAAGACCTATTATTATTCTTAGATTCGCCTCTGTTAACTTTGTTTTCATGTTGACTGACAAAACATCTATTTAGATCGGTAACTTCAAACATTTATCCATCCACCATGGGTTGCAGTGATTAGGCAAAAGAAATATTAATATGCAGTGTCAAAGTCAAATTGTAGTAACTCTTCGTCAGAACAGACACAGAACCAGGGATCATCCGATATTCTTGAAATTATAAACCAGACTTGTGCCGAAGTTCGGGGGAAGTTTTTTTTTTGATATGAGGTATAAACATTTTTTTTTTCACCTGGAAGTCTTGTTTTTTTTTTTTTTTAACCTTACGTGTTAAGTGGATTTAATAGTGTAAGTGTCTTACTTTTAAACTAGATTTTAACAAGTATCCTCTCTTCCAGCGATATCAGTCTTCCAGAATTCTGTCCGGATAATAGCTAAAAGTATATATATGTAACGGAACACTGAAATAATTTATTAGTATTATCATTAGCAGCAGTAACGGAAGAAGTAGCAGTCGTAAAATAAATTACAACAGATGAAATACATGTGGGAAATCTTGCTAAGCCAGTCCCACTATTTTTTAAAGCACCTGTAGTCACAAACGAACTATCAGAGCTGAATATCAATTTCTCTTTTTCGAAGGTTTTCCTCGGCATTACTGAAGTAATCGATATCCGATCTAATTCCCCGATGTCTGGCCCCTCCTTTAAATCTCTTCGAGTCCAATATCTCACATCCTGCTGATGCATTTTTTTTTTCTTTAAGAAAAACCGAATGTCTTTTTTTTTCCTAAACGTCGGGAAAAAGAAAGGTCTCCTTTTAACTATCTTCAGTAATCTCTCGAAGAGTTTTGCCTTAAAAGGTTTGCTTGCGTATGAATTGAGCTTTCAAGATTTTATCGGATTTGGTGCTGAGGGAGAATTGGTCCTTTGGTTGCCTTGCTCGATGGATATGTAAATGTAGAAAAGTCATGGTATTCTTTATATCAATAATGGGAAATTATTTGTTTCTAGTATAACCAAGATGTGACTGACTAAGAAACAAGCACTGCGTACATTTTCAATGTTTGTGGTCACACATCAGAATTAGGGGATTTTATACTATCTATTCTATTTTCTCATGAATTATAGAGGAATTATAACCTTTTTCTATATTTCTAACGCTTAGAAAGTGCCACAAACGAATATTTTCTGGAAATATGGCTTCTTCGTTATCAACGTCCATTGAAGCACATTCTAATTTTTAAAAAAATGTATTTTAATTTCATACAGATTAGACCTATTATATAATAACCTTACTGTGAAGTCTATATATGGCTCCTTTGATTAAGTATCGCACATAAATAAAACAAACTCCTCTTGCTGGGAAAATCTATCCCTACGTACCCTTGATTTTCATCTTGAACGGAAAGTGTAATCAAGAGAGGGTCTGTAATCACGCCCCCAAAATTATACAAATGAGCGCAGGTCTTCTCTTCCATGTGTCGGGGTAATCTAGTTCCTCATTACGCATAGTTGTATAATGTATGAAATATGAATACAATGAGTCTCTCAGCGTCGGGTGCAAGGGAAGCCACGCCATTGGCTCATGCATATTCGTAGTGCATCAGACGAGACACGGGCGATACCCAAGACTATCAATCATATTCATAATATAAGTTTTGTTATACGCCTGTATTGCACAGTGCATAACGCAGCCTTATCACGTGGAAGACATCCATCAACATCCAGCAACTGTCAGGGATTAGCACATTGGCGATTCATCATGCAAACAATGCAATCAAAACACAAAAGCGCCACATTCGGTATTAGGCCTTTTGCAATCTAGCATTTTCGTTAAGCCTACCAATTATCGATTAAAAGCATTAATTATCCAAATCCATTTATTGCAGGAAGTAAATATAAGTTGGTCCTTTGAGGGTGAAGAATGGTAATTATAATTTTGCTGCCCTGTTATTGACTGTTATCTTGTCAAAAACACTGTGTTGGTATATTACATGAGGGAAAAGGCACTGAAAGCTATTTGTGTAGACTGTTATCAGACAGTAAAAAACATCGTTGAAAAGCTAAGCAAAGAGCAGTTGTTATTATAAAGACAAACAGATCAGAAATTGTGTTGGGCAGCAAGTGAACGATCAAACGTATTACAAACAAATATAACATCAAGGAGATAGATTAGGGGAAATAAATTACTGATCAAACTTACTGGCATTCACACTTCAGGTGCTTGGTACTTAGGTTCCAACTCCTTTCATGACCTGTGTTTTCGAGTTGCGGTTGGTCTCATGGTGAATCAGAAATTTATTTCTATTGAAATAGTTCCATAGTTCATTCCGATTTATTATATGTTATGTATATAATATATATATATATATATATATATATATATATATATATATATATATATATAGATATAAATATATATTTATAAATCTATATATCATATATATTTATATATATTATATACTATATATATATATAGATATATATATCTATTATATATATATATATATATTAATATAGATGATATATATATGTATATATAATAGATATAGATATATAGATATATATATATATATATATATATATATATATATATATATTACATATATAATACTATTATATCTTATATATATATATATATATATATATATATATATATATATATATATGTGTGTGTGTGTGTGTGTAAATATATATGTCTCAGAAACATGCTTTATTATGATACGAAACGTTTCATGTTGATTCAACACATATGTATTATACATTAATACATATGTGCATTAACAAGCATTGATGATTTTAAAGCAGTGATTTACGAACGATCTCCAACAAATCATCTCTGCTTGTGGTGATGAGATGCTAATCTTTTTTAATGAATGTTCTATTTTAAAAGGATGAAGCTTTCGAGGGAAGATTACAACAGAATTTATTGTATATTAACGTAATGAGGAACTAATAATATTCATGACTATTGATTTTACTTACCGCCAGTTATCCAACATTCAGTTTAGTATGTTTTATTATTCATTCTCTCATCGTTGTCTCGACTTATTTATTTTTATTTTTATTTTCATCATTTGCTGTTCCTTTACATAGCAGTTTTTCTTCATTTAGGTATTACTTTCACGATAATTCCCTTTGTTTATATAATAATAATACAGTTTGGTCCCTAACGACCATTTTTGATAATATCTTTATTTTCTTATTCACAATAATTTATTGTGAAGACATATGAACAAAGGGTTCATGTCTAATAACAATATACTATTGCAGACTAGGTAGAATGACGCGATCGCTAAAAGAAAAAGAAATTCAAAATGGTTTTCTGTCATTTAACATATCAACAAAGTTTATTGGACGAGATGATAACTAATTTCAGTCACTAAACAGTGATGAGTTTGTTGGCAACTTGGACGGGTGACCCTCAAAGAATGTCAGATGCCGTCGGCACATAAGGGTGTTGCTCATGGCTTCAACAGGCTGTGTTGCTACTGACTTCATAGAAAAGCACTTCCTGAAAACCGAAAGGAAGGAATAATAATAATAATAAAATAATAATAATAATAATAATAATAATAATAATAATATAATAATGTTATAATATAATTATTATATTATTATTATTATAAATATTATTATTATTATTATCATTATTGTTCTCATGGCCGGTGTTCGTTTCATGCGCGCTGGTACTTTCGTTAGGGGGGAGGGGTGTGGTCCTCCTCACACACGTCGGTATCAGGAACGCTTCTTATTATTATTATTATTCAAAACATGAACCCCATTCATACGAAACAAACCCACAGGGACCAACAACTTGAAATTCAAACTTCTAAAGAAAATGGGGCTCATCTAAAAGAAGTAACAGAAGTTGATATAAGGCACAGAAAAGAAATAAGTTTAAAAAAAAAGGTAAAATTAAATCAACAATTTAACTAGTAAATATATAAAAAAGTTAAATAAACTATTTAAACCCAAGAAGAATGGTTTTAGGTTAGTACTGCATTTCATCTTCGCTTAAACATTTGGAGTTCCAGTTCCACAGCATCTTCAAGGAAACTGTTCCGCTGTCCAACAGTGTAAGGAATAAAGGGCTTCTGGAACTGGGAAGTTCCACAGCTAAGTATATTTACAAGGGAGTTGTCGCTTCGCCATTCATCTTCCAGCAATTAAATCAGGAGATGAGACTTCTCAAGCAGAAAGCTTGCATTGCATCGGCTATTACAAATGCCTAATCAGGAGGCATATATATATATATATATATGATATGTATATATATTCATAATGACAACTGCTCTGCTTTGCTTTTCAACGATGCATTCTTTTGTCTAATAACAGCCTATCACATATGACTCAGCCATGAAGTGGTAAGCATAGTGCACTGCCAAGAAAAATAACTTTCAATGCCTCTTTCCTCATGTAATATAACAACACAGTCTTTTTGGCAAGATAATAGTCAATACCAGGGCGGCAAAATTATAATTAGCATTCATCACCCACAAAGGACCAGCTTATATTTACTTCCTGCTATAAATGGATTTCGATAATTAATGCCTTTTATCGATAATTGGTAGGCTTAATGAAAATGCTAGATTGTACAAGGCCTATTACCGAATGAGGTGCTTTTGTGTTTTGATTGCATTGCTTGCATGATGAATCGGCAATATGCGAATCCCCGGCAGTTGCTGGATGTCTTCCACGTAATAGAGGGAAAATTGATCAGGTTCTCGTATGTATGTATGTTTCTGATGTATATCTACGTTTACACCAATGTAGATTTCTTCACCAGTACAGACTTCGAATAAGTAATACTGAAATAAACTCCTTTCGCAACCGAACATTACGCCCAGCGGTTCGTTTCCCAATCTTTCGTCATGAAAACCCTTCGATTAATTCCTATGACGAGTATCATTTAATTCTGCGAAGCAACTTCGTTCAAAACATTATTACATTCAATCGGGAGTGTGATGATCCGTTCCTAGTCGGATCTAAACAGCTTCGCAAGAAAAACCCTAATTAACTTACTGGAGAAATCATACTTCATATTGATTTATTAAAATACAGACGTATTGATAGATAAACTATGTTGTACATTTATATATATATATGTACATGTTATATTTATATATATATATATATATATATATATATATATATATATATATAGATAGATAGATAGATAGATAGATAGATAGATAGATAGATAGATAGCTATTTAAATACACAGGAGTTGATTAATAAACTATTTATTTGTTTCGCTTTCGAATACGTATGCATATAAACATATATTATTTATGTATATGTTTATACACACACACACACACACATATATATATATATATATATTATATATATATATATATATATCTTATATATATATATATATATATATATATTTACTGTAAATATATATACATGTATATATATATATATATATATATAATATATAATATATATATTATATATATATATATATTTCTTATAAACTGAATAGTATCTTGAAAGCTTGTAACTTTTTCTGAATAATATCTCTGCTAGATACCATCCAGTTTAAACGAAGTCTTGTTATTGATTTCGTTAATGCACGGAACAGTTGTGTCAGTGATCATGTTCATATATGTAATCGTAATAGCCACAATGCCCTCTTAAGTTCTTGAATTCTTCGCTTTTTTTAATACACTTGTCACTACAAAGCCTTGAGATCCAAGTGAAAAAAAATGAGATTATGATGTCCGGTAGGTTGAAACGCACTCGGGTTACCATAATCACGACGAGGTCACGTTACCGACCTGAACTCGTCGTTATTATGTAACCCGGGTTCGTTTGTTTCCGTTACCGGGCAGTATAATTACTTCATTTTTTTCACTTGGATCTCAAGGCTTTGTAGTGACAAGCGTATCCAGAAAAGCGAAGAATTTAAGATGTTCAGAGGGCATTGTGGCTATTACAATTTCATATGTATCTGGTAAAAAGTGATTAGTAGATTAACCACAGTCATATACATGCACGTATATTCCAGCAAGCTACGTAGGCCTTCGAGCTCACACTTAAAATTTGGATATAAATGTATGTACATACATGCAAACATAATTATCCTTCCAAAAGATCCCACCTTAGCTTTTCACCGTGTAACGAATATTATGCAATAGGCAGGCATCCGATTTCGTCATTTGCTAACACAATTGGATTTACATCAAATAATCCTGATTGACTTGACTTGCTTCACCAGCTGGGACTATTGCAAGCCTGTTTTCAAGGTTAGTCTGATCAGAGGTGTCCGTGAACAGTGTATAACTAGTATGTTATCCTTGTTTTCCTCTCAATCGCTCCTGGTCTTTCTGCACTTGTTTATATAAGTTCATACTGTATATATAGAAGCGTTAGGGTTATTTTTACATCCACACGCACTTACATACTCACACACACACACACACACACACACACACACACACATATATATATATATATATATATATATATATATATATATATATATATATATATATATTTAAATCGAGAACGTGAGCGTTGATACCTTTAATTTCATTATCCAACGTAGAAAGGGTCGACGGTGATCAAAGGTGCGATACAAAGATTACAGAGGCAAATTTCCCAAGACTACAATAAACCTTTTTGGCTTAACCCTCGAATCTCTTTTAAATGTAAGGATTTAGGAAGAGATTATTTTCCCCAGGTAGTAGAATTCAGGTAGATCTTTCAGTAACTCGAAACAAATCTTCTACGTCTTATCTTTGAATAGAAGCTGTAGGGGAGTAACGTATTATATTATTTTTTTCTCTTGAAGCAAACCTGAGACTTTTTTTTTTTCAACCGATCGATTTCCTTTGGATTCCTTAGGAAGGTAGTGCCATCAGTTCAGCTCATGTGGTGCACTGTAGGCATTCTTTGATGTTCTTTGTAGCGTTCCTTCGGCCCCTAGCTGCGATCCCTTCGTTCGTGTTAATGTACCTCTATTCATATTCTCTTTTTCCATCATGATTTCCACTCTCCTGACAACCATTTCACAGTCTGACTGGAAGGTTTTCCTCCTTTCATCCTGTTACTACACCTTTCAAACCTATTGCTCTTCATTTCCCTTCAGCTCTGAATGACTACATAGGTCTCAGCGCTTGGCCTTTAGCCTAAATTTTATATTACAGTATATTTCGATTTCCTTTTGGCTTCGTGTAATGACTTACTGCTGAGTTTGTTGTCTCTCATCAATGTGTTTTCAAGGTTATTAAAACTGAAATAATGCACTTATTTTCTTCTTTTTTTCATATATTTTAGCAGAATTTGCTTAGTAATTTATTCGGGCAGCTGTAGAATTACATAATAGTATACTCGTGTTTGGCTGTGTGTGTGTGTGCGTGTGTGTAATTCACTTTCATAGTGACAGAATAATCATACACTTGCTTACAGAAACGAGTTCATAAAATCTATATTCGCAAGCTGTCTTTCTTCTTTTTGCTCAAAATTCAATATTCACTAACCCGTAACTTCACGAGTACGACAATTTGGACTTTGGTAACAGCTGCAACTTTCGCAACTAGAACAATGGCTATGGTTATTGTATTAATAAACGAAAGCGGAGACGAACACTAATGAAAGGTTTGGCTTATAAGAATAATGAAGAAAATGAAGGTTATTGAACTGTAAATATTACAGTAAGGAAAAGCTCTGGAAGAGACTCAAGACAACATTTCATTTGCGACATATTGTCTCTTCATTGCTCAAATATCTTTTCTTCCAATTGTTCTTGGAATAATGGTTAGTATATCTTTTCATACTTCATTAGGTAGTCAGTCAATGTTAACTCTTTGTACCTTTTCAGTAAATTCGTCATTTGGTCATCATAAATGCTAGTAGAAAATTGATAATGAAGAGAAAAAATTATCAGTTATACTATAATCATTTTATTCAATATCATCTGTTTACTTTTTGGTTTCAGGTCAATCTATTATTTTCCATGCCTATCTCATTCATAAATCAGACAAGATTGACAAATTACAATGCGGTCAGTCATGCCGCTTTACTGACTAGTTTAAGTACACCGTCCGTCATTTGCTAATATGTTATTCATAAATTGGTTTGTCAACTTTACCTTTACTTATAATACCCGTCATCCTTCTCTCGATCTTATTGGAATCATCCATGAAAACGTCCTTTTGATGTTGATATCAGATAACAAGAGTTCAGCCTCGCATTGCTTTAATACACGTACAAACATTCCTGTAACGGAGTACAAGCACCCATGCTATTAACCCATTACAAATGCACGTGCATTGAAGATGGAAATCAATGGATAAAAACACCGGAAGTCACTCCTTCACTTATTTATGAAAAGTATTCGCAAGTTGTTATAGTTCTCTCTGAACTCGGAAACAATCCCCTCCCCTTCCCCCCCCCCCTCCACCTCCACCCCTCCCTCCCTCCATCCCTCCACAAAAAATGGACACCTAAAAATCTGTAGCGTTTGGCGGTTCGACGTGGAAAAACGAAATCAAGGAGGATATTGTTATCTGGTTCGCTCTTATCCGAGATAGACAGTTTTTGTCAGTTTTCGCTTACTCGGGGAGTAAGCCTATCAACTACGTTGTTGTTGTTGTAATTGTTATGCTGTTAGGATAGTCTATGAAAGAGCCTAAAAAGGTCTAAAAAAAAATTTTCTTTGAGCTAAAGATACATAAATTTTTTTAGGATAGGATATTTATTATTTATTTATTAGAATGAAAATGTAAAAAAATAGATAATGTGCATGTTAAGCAGTACAGAAAAATTATTTTGATAGAATATAATGTATTTATTTTAATTTTCGTTGGTGAAACAAGGCTCGAATCGACTGTAGATTTTAACTCGTTTTAATTCTTGCTAAAAGTTAGCAAATATAATGATCACAACTTATGCGTGAGGAGAAAATCTTGTACGTGTCCCGAGTAAGCTGGAGGTCGCATCACGCCTTGTTATTCTCGATGCTTTAACAAGTTTTATTTTGTTAAATCTATCATATATATATATATATATATATATATATATATATATATATATATATATATATAATATATATAAAAGCAATTTCAGTCTGTCTGTCTGTATGATCGTTATGTGAGCCCAGACTATGAAAGCTATGGATACCAAATTTTTACCATAGACTCCCCCCACCCCCAGGAAGGTTTTAGTCTAAACCCAAAATTCGAGGGCCGTTACTAAGGGGCCATTAACCCCTGTTTTTCATACGCCCCCATTTTTTTTACAACTTTCGGAGTTAACAGCTTCGGATTTTTCACAAGTTCTTTGGTTTGATAGAATCCCAAGTGATCACTTATTCTGAAAGTGATTGCATAATCCGTCCTGTAGGGGTTGTCATCACGGACAGCATGTCCCTTTTTATCCCGAGCAACGCCGGTTACAGCAGCTAGTTATATATATATATATATATATATATATATATATATATATATATATATATATATATATATATAATATATATATATGTGTGTGTGTGTGTGTGTGTTTATATATATGTATGTGTGTGTGTATATAGTGATATATGCATATATATATGTGTGTGTTCATGTACACATATGTCACGTTTTCCGCTGACTTGAAGTACACACACACACACACACACACACATATATATATACATACATATATATATATATATATATATATATATATATATATATATATATATCTATATATATATATATATATATATATATATATATATATATATATATATATATATATATATATATAGCATAATATTTATGTGTGGGGGGTAATGAACAGTCCTGAATGGTTGCCTCTATAGTTAACATACCTTGTAGAATCGGCATAGGGCAGTAGAAAAATACATTATAAACGCAGACAGACGGTTGACAAAATATTAGCGCCTAAAAGGTGGTGGATCCCTAACGATTTTTGTGATAAAGGTCAGTGTTTATTAATAATTCACACTTTTTTATACAGGTGAGGTCACACCTTTGCCATTAAGTTTAAGCCAATAAATTTCATTGACATTATACATTTCACAAAAGTTTATTTTTAAATAATTAATCAAGTTTACGCATTCTTAGGCTATTATTCCTATTCTTTCCGATTCTTTCATTTATAAAACGGGTTATTTAAATCTTTTCAGCTATTTATAACAATAAGATCATTTTTATCACCTGTCCAATTGAAGTTAGATCGTTTCCGTAATCTGGACGAAATTGGCAGTTCCACTGTCCACATTGTGCATAGCTTAAATATTTTTATTCTGCTCTATATACGTCTCCAATTAGTTTCTAGTTTGACTGGTACAACAATTATGAATTGCAAATGATTTTTTATTGTCGGGAAGGATCTTCATAAAATCCTATTTTCTGTCAATTATTTTACTGAAATGCCACGTTTTTCCTCACATACATACATACATACATACATACATACATAAGCCATTCCCCATTAGATGATGGCTCAAGTAGGCATTACCCTTCCCACTCTCAGTGTTTATTTATGATGTTGCTTGCCTGATCCTCTTCCCTATTCCTAACATTCGACTGGCTACCAGATACTTCAATGACAGGTCAGATCAACAGAGCATACTAGGTTTTAATGAAACGATTTCGAAGTCTGATTTTATTCAGGATATTAGCATTTTATTTTCATGACAGTTTAATGCTTCCATTAATGCTTAGTTTAATGGACAAAACCCTTGTAATAATATATTGGTGCTTTATGTAAAAATACAAGAGTACCTTACTTTTGGACTAACTGTTTACCAGGGTAGAGAAGATTTGCTAACCTACTGATATATATATATATATCATATATATATATATATATATATATATATATATATAATATAGTATATATATATATATATATATACCATATATATTATATTTATGCACCTCTGTGTGTATGTGTTATGTGTGGGTGTCGGTTTGTTAAAGGGTATACATGTACATGTATATCCACAACCATGAATATTTAGCCCCAAGTTTAGCTAACTTAGACAGGTTCGCAACTATAGCACAAAAAAATTATACTGATCATTATCCTGTAACCTTTCCATAGACGTATCTGCAACAAAAGAACGCTTAAGAATAAAATGTAGCCGGACTTTCGTATCGCCCGACTAAACGTCGACTTTCGACGCCGTAAAGGGAGAGTGATTCATGACCTCCCGTCAGGCAATATTGCCAAGCAACCACAATTCACTTAAAGACAACAAACCCTTCTACGCAGTGTTGCAAGTGTTGCAGGTGGCGTCAAGTTCAGCCGAATCAGGTCGTTACAACTTTACAGCAGGTCTTTTCGTTAAATGCTGTCTGGATACATAAGGATACTCGGATATTACCGTAAAATTCGTACAAAAAAAAAAAAAAAAAAAAAAAGTTTCACACGACAAAGAGCGATTTACAGGTTTCACTGTCTAATTTATAACGTAGTGTATTGAGATATATATTCATTTCAGAGGCAAAAAAAGCTTCTCCTGTAAATATCAAACAGACCAAAAGTGAATATGGACATTGCATACTCAACATTGTTTAATTTGGGGTGTTTTGTTTTTATTTACTTTATTCACGCATGTTCCTTTACGCAAACACTTATAGTTTTAAATCTAATATATAAATACAATCTGCAGCCTCTTTCTAATTGGGTAAACATAGTACTGTTTTATAACATATATATTTTATATTATATATATATATATATATTATATATATATATATATTATCTACACGTATATAGATATATATATAATATACTATAAATATATATAATATATATATATATATATTATATATTAATATTATATATACTATATATACAACTAAATATATATCACTGACAGTAGTATGCTTAACCTAATAGCTAGAGGTTTTAGACGAAAATGGAAGGGTAGTAGTCATCAACACATTCCTTAGCAGCACTTCGGATCCCCTTTACACTCTCTGAACCATTCGCCTCTCTTATATGGGCATTTTATCCTCCATCGCGATTCCTCACCTGCTCAATGTACCCATTGATCCTCTATGCTAATATCCATTTACCTTAAACCTTACACCGGTCATTACTATCTCAGTATTCCCTGTCTTTTCAATCTTTTTTTCATTCGTGCACTATGCAACCAATTCATTCAACACCCGCGGTATATTTGTTTTATTCATATTTAACTTCCTTAAAGGAGAACTGGCTCAAAGACTGATTCCTACTTTTCATCTTTGGCTTTAACCTTTCAAGCATTGTTTGCAGTTTTTCGTGGCTATCGTAATCAGTATTGCACGATATGCCAAAATCATTCAATCCGCAATACATTTGCAACTTTTTACATTTTTTATCACGAAACTTTTGATCATCCCCTTCCTTTTTCTCCCACTACTAACATAAATTTCTTTTCGAAAAACTGATCTCTTCTTTCTGTATTTCCTATTGCCTTCTGTTACTTCTTTCACATAAATACCATATTCTTTGAAAGATTGAATTTCAACTGAATGGCCTCTGCTGCCTTGTTCCATTTGAATAGGGTTCATCTCCTGATTAATAACAATAAACATTCACTCCCAAACATATCGAATGGTCTTACGCCCATAAGGCATCTTTGCCTCAGACCACTTCAACAACAAACAAGTCACTGCCATGTTTATCAAACTCATTTTTTAAAGCTGTAACATTTTTAATTACTTCTGGAAATCATCCTCTGTACCAAACGGCCCCAACGTCATAGTAGTACTTTCTATATTCATTTATGTCACACAGCTTTTTCACTTAACTCCCAAACTTCTGACAGATTCACGAATTTGCTTCATATCAACACCACTTCTCTAAATCAAAATCCGCACCTTTTTTTACCGTATGTATGTGTGTGCGTATACGAGTATCGAGTATATATACGTGTGCATAAGAAAGGTACCTAGTGTTAAGGGTTTGTGTGTGTATATATATATATATATTATATTATATATATATATATATATATATATATATATACATAAATTTATACATCTGTATATATAATATATATGGATACACACACACACCCACACACACACACACACACACACATATATATATATATATATATATATATATATATATATATATATATATATCTTACAAGATGAATCTCGTATTTCATTTGATAAGTGTTTAGCCAAGGCGGAAGGCAAACTAAGTCTGGTAACACATCCTCCTCTCTGTCTCGTCTGTCTGTCTGTCTGTCTCTCTCTCTCTCTCTCTCTCCATTTCATCAGGTCATCAAATCAGAGTCGGAACTACAAAAATATACGTTTATTCAGAGTAAAGTACTAATTGAATAATTCAGGTTCTTACAGGATAATCAATGGAATGATAACTAACAGTTCAAGTAACTTAGATAACCCCCGGTAAATAATAGTCTTAATCAGTAATTAGTCAAACACCAATTATCTCTTCCCCAAAATATAGTCCCCTCCACACAAGACACAGTCTCCCCATCTCTAGATCCGCCTGTTTAAAAGAACAGGAGAACACACTAGTAAGTACACACAATTGTAAAAACAAAGTCAAAAGATTAAATGAAATATAACATCTTTACAAAATGTTAAAAAATAGACAAGCCACAACTTTGGCTAAAGCACAGTAACTCTTACCCATTGCAGCCTGGAATATCACACACAGAAACAAAAACACATTATAGAGCCATCCAGTCTCTTTCTCTCCCCGTAACTTTCTCCATCGTTCTGGCTAATACATGCCATTAAGAATGGACATAGCTCGTACACGTACCCATGAATTCACACTCTTCGTCCACGCCTCATAACTGGTTGCAGCTAGTTTTCAAAGGCAACTTCTCGAACTACAGAACGATCGTTGACCTGCTTAGTAAACATCTTAATGTCACGCCACCCTAAAAGGTACACCAGCATTCTTAAGCTGAGATGTCTTGTCACTTGGACTCTCTGTCTGCATGGGAAGTTAAAAATGATGAATCTGTACATTCCCCCTTTTTACATATATAGTATATATATATTATATATAATATATATATAATATCTATATATATATAATATTATATATATGTGTGTGCATGTATGTGTATGTGTGTGTATACACATACGCATGCACACACTTATATATATAATATATATATATATATATATATATATATATATATTATATATATATATATATAATATATATATATAAGGCAAAAACAGTGCGGATTTGGATTTAGTCAAGAAGTGTTGATTATGAAACAAATTCGTGAAATTGTCAGAAGTATGGGAGTAAAGAGAAAAATATGTGTGACATAAATAGACGTAGAAAAGACTAAGAAGTTGAGGGTGTTTGGCTGGAGTGACCTAACGGCTGACCTGGATCTCATGGTATATATACTGCTTCTCTGTAATTCTTATTTCATTTATATACCACCTGCCATCGAGGAGACGTTTGTTCTCCAAAATATAGCATTAAAGTTCTACCTTTTGGCGTTTTTATGGGCTCCTTTTATTAAGTGGAATTCTGTTTTAACAGAAATTTGTTCACAGTTATATGTATATGTATGCATGTATATACACATAGTATATAGTATATATATATATATATATATATTAACCTTCAACATTCATTTTGTCGGGAAAAATAAAATAATTCCTTTATATAAGGCTTTCTGAAATTCCCAGTTAGGCGGTGAATGGAATTCGTAATGGACTGTTTGTTCTTTGGCTACATAACTATGTTTCCGAATTGGATAACATACATAATGTCCCTGGAGAATAGGTTTTTGTTGTGTTGCCGAGATACCTGAGACGTGCTCCTCTCTCTTGCCCCACTCCCAATAAAAGGGAAAAGGATTGATGGTTGAAAAATTTATATATACGTATATATACGTGTATATAAAATATATATATATATATATATATATCTATATATATATATATGTATATTATATATATATATATATATATATCTATATATATATATATATATGTATATATATATATATATTGGCCCCACTCCCTACGAAAGGGAAATAGATTGATGGTTGAAAAATTGTCTATATATATACGTATTATTATATATATATCTAGATATATATATATATATATATATGTGTGTGTGTGTGTATGTATGTGAATGTATGTAGTATGTATGTATGTATGTTATGGTATGTATGTATATACATATCTACCTTCTTAGTTGCCAGTAGACTTTCTTGAGGATATCTAATATTTGATATCTAATATTTATTTCATCATGAATTTTCTCATTGTTGTAGCATGGGCATGTGTTGTTTTTCTTCTAACGCCCCATCTGTATCTACGTAAGTCCTCTTTCGCGTTATAGATAAGACTTGGAGAATCCTAATAGTTCTGATATTCCTCATTGCTTTTTTCAGTGCTTGGTATGTCATCCAATTTTAGTTCTCCATCGGAATTGTTTC
>NC_087202.1:29543964-29551464 GCF_015104395.2 Macrobrachium nipponense | reverse complement strand
TAGATTTGTCTAGTCAGACTTGCAACGCCAGAAAACCATTATTCTCCAAAAAGGCCCTAAAATTCTCTACTGACATTATATAATCACATTTCACAAAATTATCTCCAGGATATCACCAAAATGACCAAAAAAATTGTCTCCAAAGACATAACTCCCCCATGATACTACTCCAAGTATATAAAACAAATTATCACCTATTCGGGATATAAACCACAGTAAAACCACAATTCCACAATTATATGCCGCCAAAATAACCACTGGTGAATATAAAAAATGCTATATCTCCATAAAACCACAATGCAGTAATGCCACTCGCCCCCATTAGTCACAACACCAAAAGAACCACAATACCCCTCTCTTTGGCTTGTAAAACCACAGAAATTCAGCTACAAAATCATAACCACAAAAAAAATTCACCAACAAAGATTAATGCCACCCATATATCACCATATTAATAATAATACCACTCTGGTGATAAAAAATATTCCCCTCCATTTCATCAATAACCCCATATCACCATATTCCCCTCTATTTCACCAATAACCACATGTGGAATAAAACAATTATCAAAAAAATATATATATCTCCAAGCAGGGTAATAAAAAAATGAAACTCTGTCCCCGAAAAATGCACTCAAAGCATCTAACTGATACACTCAAAAATATTGCCACATATCTCCTCTCACAAGGGTTTCCATTTGTACAAAAATAGCTGCGAAAATAATTGAACTAAACATAGCTCTTATCACCATAGGCCTAAACTCTGGACTATCTCTAACAAAATAAAATATCAAATGGCCAAAATATTATATCTCCAATTCTCCAGTAAAATAACCCCGAAAAGCATCCCTAAGGAGCTCAATGTTACAGTCAAAAACTATAAACTCTCTGTCTAGCATAACTACTGAGAAGGGCAAAAGCTTGGCAAAAAAATTGCCCAGGAAATTCTAAAAAAAATCATCAGTGTGCCATAACTCATTACAATAAAACCACAAATCCAAAGTTTCTAAGCAAGGCTTCCCCATATTTACTACGGCACTGGCCACCAGAAACTTAATCAAGTTTCCTATCTCTGGCAAAGTTGCCACAAACACAACTAGGGTATTGTGCAAGAGGCCAACAATTCCCGGAACACAAATATCCAGAGGAAAAAATGTAGTGCCATTATGTACACATTCAAAAATGCAAAAATTTTCCTCTAAATCTCTCTGCAGCATCAAACGGCTGAAATTATAAACACATTCCCGAACAATGATTCCAAGTCACGAACTGAGATATTAAAAAAAATCTATACAAACTGTTCGGAGAGAAAAATAAATTCAAACTTGCCCATGATAAAAAAAACTTACGTCAGCTATGGCTAACATCCAAAAGGGGAAAAGAAAAACCAATGGCACTGTCGACTGTTCCTGTGACACCTGTAACATCTGTAACTCACGTAGACTTCAAGCAATTATCTACTGAACCCATAAAAAAAACGAAAACTCTAGGGCTATCACAGAAAACCAAAGAAACACCCAGGCTATAAAAGACCGGCAGGTATTCTCAATATGACTTTTACCATAGTCTTGAACAGGGCATTAACACAATATCCTCCGATAAAACACCATTAAATATGTGGTTAGCACCTCCCATATTCACAAACATCACCACCCTTAGTATCATTACAAGCACCCATGTTAGTATCAGTATCACCAGTATCACCAAATTCACCAAAAATTATTACCACCTTGAACTCTAATATAATCCCCGTAAATATCTCCAATAATAATTCCTCGTAATAATTCTCCATAAAGAATCTCCCCGTAAATATCTCCTTAAAATATCTCCTGTATCACCAGTAATGGCTTAATACTGCCATTCCCCCATAACTCCAGTATCATCACCAATTAGCATCACCAGGCACATCACCAATCATCACCACTAACATCACCAATGGCATCACCATTTTAAAATAGTCTCCATATCCCAAACACATCCCCATTCTAAAATAATCTCTGTATCCCCAGTTATAATCATGTCCTCTACCGTTGCGTAAAGGCATTCTCCAAAGCGCGAGGAAAACTTGCACCATAATCATATCCATATTCATTTTCTCTTTACCCAAAAGAAAGAACAAAAGTCATTATAAAGAAACCCTATGGGCATGTCACATCATCTCTTGGTGGCTATCAGCTGACTCAAGAGCATGGCAATGAACTTTCTTTTCAAGGCCAAACTCACCCCCCTTAACCCCGGCACAAAGAAAAAAAACTTCACCCTCCCGTTGGCATTACCCCATGAATCACACTAGTCTCCCTTTTGCTGGCTATTCAAAAAATAAGCTGAGTGCGTATGCATGATAGAGCGCTGTCTCCAAGGGCCAAAAAATGCAATCCAAGCATCCCAAGAACTAAGTTGCATGTATGAAAACCTTTATATGCATACATATGTATTAAAAAAAAGGACGAATGTGTCGCCTCTAAACATGTGCCAAAAAAAAAAAAACTCATCACGTTCTGCTCCTATGGGAAAAAATGGTAATCTGAACTGCCTCTTTAACCCCAAAAATGATTCATACACAAAGTTAGAGAGAGAGAAAAAAAAATGTAACACTCACGCCGTCAATGAGATAAGATCAGATCGCCGACTCGCGCATGTAAAAACACGCTAATACACATACTCGAGTGTGTAAGAACGACTCGATACTTGAGCAAGAAAACACTTTGGCAAATGCGCACTCACAAGGTCCAACTGAGTAACCCATTGCTTGCAGCGTGTCTCGTGACAGACAAATTTTTCCCTCTCAGTACCAGAACGACGGCTGAAAAATTATCACCTGTCACCTATTAATTGAAAACCTAACACATTTTCTCAACCAGACTCTCTGAAAACAACCTCTTTAAGCTGGTATTAATCTCACAAAAGGCGTAATACGGTTCAAACGCCGCTGCCACCACTATAACCGAAGATTCTTAAATCTCGGTTCTTCTATTTTAAAAGGTAGCAATGAACCAGAGCATCAGGCACTGGCAACACACTCTATCTCTCTCTCTCTCTCCATCCTTCTCTCTCTCTCTCTCTCTCTCCACGACAACCCCCCCCCCCCCTCCATTACCTAAGGCCAATAAATCAGACATGTGAACTTACAAAAATAACATTTATTTAAGAGCAAAGTATTAGCTAAATAGACTCAGGTTCTTAACAGAATGATTAAATGAAATGTTAAACTCAGACACCCCACTCCATTTCTCTACTACTATAATCAACATTATCTTAATCATGAAACTGGAAAGTCACAACTGTCTAGTACACCATATTCAGTAACCCTTTCTCAGATCAGTTCCCCTTTCTCCAGAACAGCCTGTTAGAAGACAGGAGAACACCTCGATAAGCACAAGATTAAAATCAAAAGATCATATGAAATAGAACATCTTTGAAATAAATATTCAAATACAGACAAGCCACACTTTTGGCCAAAATAAGTATGCTTACCCATTCAACACCTTATTCACAACACTTCTCTCAAAAAGAACTTTTGCAGAAGCCATCTTGGCCTCTGCCTCTCTTGTACAGATCTCCCCCTTGTTAATCGTACTTTCTCATTTTGTAGGAAAGAGGCTCGCACACACGTACGAACTCACACACATTGTCCACACCCAGGAACTGCCTGTATCCAGTTTCAAAAGGCACCTCTGTATCTAGCGCCCATAACGGCAGGACATCACACCAACCAGAAAGATACATCAGCATTTCCAAAGCTCGTCACTTCGGGCGCTCTGTCTCCAAGGAGAAACTAAAATAATGACTTCTACATCCTAAGAAACGTCACAGCACATCACATTACAACGGTATCTAAATATATTGTCTTAATATATTCATCTTTTATGTAACATACATATTGCTTACGGATTTCTGGCCACTTTAAGGCTCCTTTCATCTGTTTAAATGGTAACAGTATACATCTGTAATATCGGAAGTAAAAATGTTATTTTCTAATTGTTCTAGGAATTTCTGTAAACGACAAGAATAGGATTCTCTCTCTCTCTCTCTCTCTCTCTCTCTCTCTCTCTCTCTCTCTCTCTCTCTCACAGTCATTTCGTAGGTATCACTGTTAATGTTCACATCTAACATAACTGCCTCAAGACAAGCAAGAATATCATTAATACGTGAAATATATGCTGGCGTTATGATGATGAAAAATTGTATTATACTATTATAAGAGAGTTGGTGAAAAATCAAATCATTGCCTTAAGATAAAGGAAAGAGCCGTGTATCATTTACTATGGAGAGAGAGAGAGAGAGAGAGAGAGAGAGAGAGAGAGAGAGAGAGAGAGAGAGAGAGAGAGCTGGCCAACGTTATACTTTATTACACCCAAAGAATGACCCTGTAAAAATAAGTAAACTCATGAGATTGAAAAATAGAAATATTAGAAATAATGTCTTCTGTATTTTAATAGATGTTGTTCGTAATATGAAATTATGGATGGGAAGTATTATTGTGCGTATTAGTGTCATTTATAAGTTCTTGTCCAAGTTCACCTACTTAAAGTCAGAGAATGTATTTCCTATGCCATACGTTTAGTTAAAAAAAAATATCTGATGCTATGTTTACCCTAACGAAATTGTTTACAGCAACAGTTCTTGCCAAACTTTCGTACGGACGGAAAGCTTTTCCTTGCCACCATTCAGCGGCAGCTTTCTGTTTTCAAATTTGTGGGAATACATCGTGAGGGAGAGTGACCTGAGTTTGCAAACCTCGTCCTGCAGGAGGAATTTTCTTGGGGGCTCGAATTTACGAGTCAAGAGTCATTATAACAATACCAGTATTTTTCATTTGTGATAGTTCTTGCACACATATACCCTATAAATATATATAGTATGTAAATACATACATAAATATATATTCATCTGTATATATGTAAATATATACATGTGTGTATAAAGATTTTTCGTGAACTTGCTGAGATGAAAAATATTGCTATTCAGTGATAACTTCTACTACTACCACCAATAATGATAATGAAATACAACTCCTACCTTTCGTCTGTACTCAGAGATAGGCTCTGCTTTCCTTACTTGTTCTCAAAGGAATACAAACTTAAATTTATAAAATTCTCAGCACAAGCTAGCTGGAATAATGTTTCTTCCATACAGATATGTTATGGAAATATATTGTTTTAGAGATTAAATGGAAGTACCTTTGACTTATGTCAAGAGCCAAATTCATCTATTGACCATAAAATATGAACCATTTGATGCAAAGAAGCAGTCGAGGTACATGACCAAGAAAGTGTACTAATTAGAGTAAATCTCAGAAACGGATCTCTTCAACATTTCTGAGTCCCCTCCGCGAGTGGCTGCATACTGAAACGGTTAATAATCAGAGTCATAACTGATATCAAAGGATAATTACACGACTTTGTTATTACCCGGGGCATTCATCCTGGCCAGAAAGGAATGAGCTCTGGTTTATCTGGGTTCCGGCAGAAGTTGTTCTTGCGTAGGAAACTATCAAAGGTGTGTATGCCTTAATGACGACGTCTCCTGAAATACAAGTCGCACGAAGCAGTCGTTCGTCGATTTCATTTAATCACTTCGTTAATTAGGGCACCAAAGAATCCCAGGTCTTGAGAGGTTAACATCCGCCTTTGATAGAAATTGTTCCTTCTAATTAGAGGTTCGCGTTTAAAGCGAAATATACTGAATTCCGACGTTGAAAAACTGATTCGCTGATTCTATTACTGGAAATGTCATTGTTCAGTAATTATTAGAGTCTTTCGCATCCAGCAATGATTTTAATTCGTAATAAAAGAAGCGTGATATTTTCCTGCTCGTGAGGGGTATTTTGTCAAGGAATTAATGAATTTATTACGTTCAGAGGTTTAGAAACTTCTTTTGTGAAAGTCATTTTCTTATTGGGAATTTTTTCCAGTCATTAATTTCCAGTCATTAAAGGTCATGGTCATTTCGTTTCTAATTTTCGTGTCATTCCAGGAATTATCTTTGGCATGCAACGTTCTTTGACATTTCACTTATGAAGTTCATAATCATTAAGTGTGACCAATTTTGCTCATAGAATATGAGCATTGTCCGAGAACGTTCTGTCTATTTTATCAGACCACTTTCTCTCTCTCTCTCTCTCTCTCTCTCTCTCTCTCTCTCTCTCTCTCACACACACACACACACCACATACACACACCAGCCCCGCCAATAGCCTGTGCTGTAAAATACTTTCGAAGACTAAGATCGTTTTGCAAGAAAACAGTCATTAGATTGTATTCAAGGATATGTTATCAAAGAATGAAAATCATAAAAAATATAGTATAGTATATATTTGTGTGAGTGTAGAGCCCTCCCATTTCTAAGGAAACCTTTAAGGGTGAACTTGTTATCCCCACGATTTTATCGTGGCCCTAGCAGGCGTCAGTACTTTACAGGAGGGTTTGACTCGTGGGTGGGTACAACTTCGGTGCACACTTGGTTGATTGTACTTTAAAGAAGTTGGCCGTGGCTGATTGCAACCTATGAAAGGTGTCAGGAAATCGAGTAGATGGGGGCCCATTATACCTATGGAAACTATATGTATACTGTTAAAATTGTTCTACAGATTATACACACGTGCGTGTGTAAACATATTTTCAACCTGTCTGTGTTTCATTTGCTTTATGTAGACTTTCACCAAATTCAATCTCTTGAGTAATTGTATGCCATATATATATATATATATATATATATATATATATATATATATATATATATATATATATATATATATATATATATATATATATATATATATATATATATATATATATTATATATATATATATATATATATATATATATATTTATATATATATGGCATACATATATTTGCAGTTCCACTCAGGAATTGTTTGACTAGAATAAAACAGCCTTAATAATGGCCTTCAAAAGTTCAAAATAATTTAGATTTAACCCTCCTTCATAATCCATATGTAGATATTTTCGACCTGATAATTGCTCGAAGTATCTTCTTGCGGCTTTTTCGCTCTGAGCAAATCCGATTAGTATGGTTTTTTTAAGATATTAAATGAATATAATTTATTCATGAGCAAAATTTCATAGTCAAATGCTTTTTTCAAAATAAATAAAGAGAAACTTTAAGACTTCATCGAGGAGAAGGATTTATTCACTATTTGAAAAAGAGCATTTGAAACTTTAGGTTTTAAACGGGAGAAAAATGCATTTTCTAAAGAAATAATGTGAAACATTCTTAACAGATTATACAAAAAGGGACGATTCATTTACAGGACTAATCGTTGATGAAAGTATTCTTTGGCGTTGCGGAACACATTATTAATATCTTTTGGTCTCTGTGTATTCCCACATTTTCCCCTTTAAAAGAAAAAAAAATATTATAGGGATAACGTTGTAAACTGTCTAGAAATTGTTATACTTAGATGAGATGAGAAGCAAGCACACATAGATTGATTGATAGGTCGATTTCGATGTACTCACTCGTCGGATGATTCCGAAT
>NC_087202.1:29531464-29533964 GCF_015104395.2 Macrobrachium nipponense | reverse complement strand
TTTAAGTTTCCACTATGTTTTGTAGCGCCTTCAATTTTCACACTTTTTTCTTTTATCCTTCAGTTTGCCGTTTCCAGCCTATCATCATCACAGGAATCAGCAAAATATAGGAAGGCACATTCATGCTCTGATATATTATTTAAAAAGAATGCGAATGATTAGTAGCAAGGTGATCATAGCAATAACAAAATAAAAAATGCTCAAAAGCCAAAGTTAAGAGATCTAAACAAAGTGAAGAGATTCAAAATCTATGATCTACCCAAAGTTAAGGGATTCAAAGACCATTGAACTAACCCAAAGTTTAATCCATAAATCAAAGACAATGAACCCAAAGTTGAAGTCAAAGCAGAACCAACCAACGGTAAGAGACTCAAAGACAATGAACCAATTAAAGTTAAGAGATTCAAAGACCATGAACCGACCAAAATTAAGAGATTCATAGACCATGAACCCAACAAAGTTAAGAGATTCAAATACCATGACCCAACAAAGTTAAGAGATTCAAAGACCATGAACTACCCAAAGTTAAGAGAGTTAAAGACCATGAACTACCCAAAGTTAAGAGAGTCAAAGACATGAACCAACCAATGTTAAGAGACTCAAAGACCATGAACTCAACAAAGTTAAGAGATTCAAAGACCATGACCCACCCAAAACTAAGAGATTCAAAGACCATGCCAAAGTTAAGAGATTCAAAGACTACTAAACACCCAAAGTTAAGTGATTCAAAACCTTCAATCACGCAAAGTTAAGAGATTCAAACACCTTTAACTACCCAAAGTTAAGAGATTCAAACACCTTTAACTACCCAAAGTTAAAAGATTCAAACACCTTTAACTACCCAAAGTTAAAAGATTGAAACACCTTTAACTACCCAAAGTTAAAAGATTCAAACACCTTTAACTACCCAAAGTTAAAAGATTCAAACACCTTTAACTACCCAAAGTTAAGAGATTCAGAGAACCGTCACGATTACAACTGCAGAAGACTAGAAGTGCCCCAGTGTTAGGTATGACAACCTAAATTTCCTCAATCATCAAGAAGTCAAACAACATCTCTAGAGTTTTCTCTGCCTCCATCTGGATTCATGTCTTCAGACCAAGTAGCTGTGACCTGGCTATCTTGACATCCTCAGAACGTTGAAGCCGAACAGCCTCAGAGAGATCGAGGAGACCACTTTCGTCCCTTGTTCCAGGCCCTTCCAGCATTAATTAATTACATAGACCTATCTGTGGCTACGAATGTCAGGAGAATTAGTCGTTAAAGTAAGAGGATTTTAGGGACATAATGAATGTAAAGTTGGGGAAGAGAGGTTTTGTACCAATTTGGAAATCTTTAAGCCTTTAAAGTATTTAAGCATAAACAATACAAGAAGATAAAATATAGAGAGAAACGGAGGAATGTGTTACAATTCTATATATATATATATATATATATATATATATATATATATATATATATATATATATAATATATATATATATATCTGTATAAAATATATCTTATTTAAATAATTTATATGATATATAGTTATGCATGTATAAGTGATTTCACCGAATACCCATAAAATAGGCTCTGAACGAATGTTTGTTACGAGAGATTAACGAGCAAATAATTGTGCAAAACCTTACAAAATCATCTCTTTATTTGATGCAAAATAGAATGGGAAAAACAATGAAATCAAATATATTCGTCATGAATTTCGATGTTGCAAATTCAAAATCCTTCGCGCCTAAAATAATCGTATGTTCAAATAATTTGTTTTTCCATTGAAAAATTAAATACACATTGAAAACGCTTTGAAATTTAATGTACTTTCATTTGCTTATGTTTTTATAATCGATTCATTACAGAGCTGGATTCTTCTTCTTCTTCTTCCAGCTTTATCCCTATTCGGGGTCGCCTGCAGTGTTCATCAGTACATATGGAAGTGATACTGAAGATTGCAGATGTGTGTCGAATCCACTTGTGAACTTTAATATAGGCTAGGGGGTTTTTATGATGATAAACCCATGGGTTATTATTGGGTTCTTCATGAACCCATGCAAACCAAAATCTCTGCAATTCCCGCTGATAACCATCTTTGCCTTGATATTTCGAATCCCGTCATATGGTTTGGTTTAAACTTGATCAGAAATTGACACTGTAAAGATCTTTGCAACAACTTATTTTTTCTCATTTTCTGCTAGATGAAATCGGTCCTATTTTAGGGCAGATTTTGTTTCTTCCTAAGTTCATTCCGAGTCTTGATTATTTCCGAAGCTTCTAATAACAGATCTGACAAGGATGTTGGAGAATTTTCTTCCATGAAATGGATCAGTCCCCTGAGGAATTTGTTCAATTGCAACTTCAAAAGTTCAAATCGAAGATGTAACGCATTGTTAACCTAAAGCAATTCTCCTCGTATTTTATAATTTACTTGCGTTTCTATCTATTTGATCATTGATTTTTTATTCATTTTTTATTCTTTTCTAGTAGCAGATCTCCTCTTTCCGTATTT
>NC_087202.1:29413986-29521486 GCF_015104395.2 Macrobrachium nipponense | reverse complement strand
GAAACTTTATTGGCGCCAATATTTAAAGGCAATGTATCCATGGGGAATTCACTAGAAAAACTTTGGCGATACTGAAAGGAGGCATGTATCATGGGGAATTGGGCACTAGAAACTTATTTGGTGGGGGGGGGGATTTGATAATGTAAAAAAAACGGCATTGTATCAATGGGGAATTCACTAGAAACTAATTTGGCGATACTGAAAGGCATGTATCAATGGGAATTCACTAGAAAACATTTGGGCGATTAATAAAAAGGCAGATCAATGGGGAATTTCACCTAGACTTTTTGGGCGGAGGTGAATTAAAGGCATTGGTAACATGAAAATCTAAAAGGACTGGCGGATACTTTGAAAATTGGCATGTATCAATGGGGAATTTCCCCTAGAAACTTTATTGCAATAAATGAAATTGATGTATCAATGGGGGTGAATTCATAGGAAACTTTGATACTGAAAGGCATGTATCAATGGGGAGGGGATTCACTAGAACTTTTTGGTGATATTTAAAGGCATGTATCAATGGGGAATTCACTAGAAACTTTGGCGATACTGAAATGCATGTATCACTAAGTCCTAGAAAACTATTTGGCAATATGAAAGGCATGTATCAATGGGGAATTCACTAGAAACTTTGGCGATACTGAAAGGCATGTATCAATGGGGAATTCACTAAAACTATTTGGCTGTATTGAAAGGCATGTATCAATGGGGAATTCACTAGAAACTGTTTATCGATATTGAAAGACATGTATCAATGGGGAATTCACTAGAAACTTTGGCGATACTGAAAGGCATGTATCAATGGGGAATTCACTAGAAACTATTTGGCGATATTGAAAGGCATGTATCAATGGGGAATTCACTAGAAACTTTGGCGATACTGAAAGGCATGTATCAATGGAGAATTCACTAGAAACTGTTTAGCTATATTGAAAGGCATGTATCAATGGGGAATTCACTAGAAACTGCTTGGCGATATTGAAAGGCATATATTAATGGGGAATTCACTAGAAACTATTTAGCGATATTAAAATTCATGTATCAATGGGGAATTCACTAGAAACTATTTGGCGATATTAAAGGCTATGTATCAATGGGATATTCACCAGAGACTTGGCGATACTGAAATGCATTCTATTCAATGGGATTCACTAGGAAACTATTGGTGCTAATGAAAGGCATATATTCAAGGGGAATTCACTAGAAAACTATTTGGCATATTAAAAGGCAATGTATCAATTGGGAATTCCACTAGAAACTGGTGGCGAACGGACAGGCATTGTATCAATGGGGAATTCACTAGAAACATTTTAGCGATATGAAAGGCATGTATCAATGGGAATTCAATAGAAATGGTGGTGATATAAAAGCATGTATCACATGGAATTCAATAGAAACTGTTTAGCGAATTGAAAGGGCATGTATTCAATTGGGAATTCACTAGAAACGTTTAGCGATATTGAAAGCATATATCAATGGAGAATTCACTAGAAACTGTTGGCGAACTGAAAGGCCATTGTATCAAAAAATTTTTTTGGGGGGAATTCAATAGAAACTGTTTAGCGATATTGAAAGCATGTATCAATGGGGAATTCACTAGAAACATTTTAGCGATATTGAAAGGCATATATCAATGGGGAATTCAATAGAAACTGGTTGGTGATATTAAAAGGCATGTATCAATGGGGAATTCAATAGAAACTGTTTAGCGATATTGAAAGCATATAATCAATGGAATTCACTAGAAACTGTTTAGCGATATTGAAAGGCATATATGCAATGGGAATTCACCTAGAAACTGGTTGGGCGATAATGAAAGGCATGTATCAAAGGAATTCAATAGAAACTGTTACGAATTGGAAAGGCAAGTATCAAGGGGAAATCTCTGAACAACATTTTAGCTAATGGAAGGCATGTATAATGGGAATCACTAGAAACTTGGTTGGCGATATTGAAAGGCATGTATCAATGGGGAATTCACTAGAAACTTTTTAGCGATATTGGAAGGCATGTATAAATGGGGAATTCACTAGAAATTGGTTGGCAATATTGAAAGGCATGTACACTGGGGAAGTTCCACTAGAAACTTTTTGGCGATATTGAAAGCATGTAATCAATGGGAATTCACTAGGAAAACTGGTTGGCAATATTGAAAGCATTGTATCAATGGGGAATTCACTAGAGAAACTTTGGTTGGTGGATATTGAAAGGGCATGTATCAATGGGGAATTCACTAGAAACGGTTGGCAATATTGAAAAGCATGTATCAATGGGGAATTCACGTAGAAACTGGCGTTGGCACATATGAAAGGCAGTATCAATGGGAATTCACTCGAAACTTTTTGGCGATATTGAAGGCATGTATCAATGGGGAATTCACTAGAAGCTTTTACGATATGAAAGGCATGTATAAATGGAATTCACTAGAAAACTTTTTTGGCGATATTGAAAGGCATGTAATCAATGGGGAATTCACTAGAAATGGTTGGCAATATTGAAAGTTTGGCAGTATCAAAGGGGAAATTCATAGAAAGTGGTTGCGATAAATTGAAAGGGCCATGTATCAATGGGGAATTCAACTAGAAGGGGCTTTTTATTCGATATTGAAAGCATGTATCAATGGGAATTCAAAACTAGGAAACTTTTGGTTGCGATAATTGAAAGGCTGTATCAATGGGAACTCACTAGAAACGGTTTGGGATAATTGAAAGGCATGTATCAAATGGGGACTCAACTAGAAACGGTTTGGCGATATGAAAGGAATGTATGGAATGGGGAATTCACTTAGAAAAGGCTTTTATCGATATTGAAAGGGCAGTATCAATTGGGGAATTCACTAGAACTTTGGCGATATTGAAGGCTGTATAAATGGGGAATTCACTAGGAAAACTTGGTTCGGCAATATGAAAGGCCATGTATCAATAGGGAATTCAACTAGGGAAACTTTTTGCGATATTGAAAGGCCATGTATCAATGGGGAAATTCACTTTAAGAAGCTTTTTATCGATATTGAAAGGCAATCGTATCCATGGGGAAATTCAACTTTTAGAAACTTTTGGCGATATGAAAGGCATGGTATCAATGGGGAATTCACTAGAAACTGGTGTGATATTGAAAGGCATTGGTATCAATGGGGGACTCACTTAGAAACTGGTTGGCGATATGAAAAAGCATGTAATCAATGGGAATCACAGGAAGGCTTTTTAATTCGATAATTGAAAGGCATGTAAATCAATGGGGAATTCATTTAGAAGCTTTTTATCGATATTGAAAGGCAGATCAATGGGAATTCCAAACTAAAGGGGAAGCTTTTTTATCCGATATTGAAAGGCATGTATCAATGGGAAATTCAAAACTTTAGACGGGGCTTTTTAATCGATTATTGAAAGGGGCAAGGTTATCAATGGTGGAATTCACTAGAAACTTGGTTTGCGAATATTGAAGGCATGTATCAATGGGGAATTCACTAAAAGAAGCTTTTTTTCGATATTGAAAAAGGCATGTATCAATGGTGAAATTTCACTAGAAAAATGGTTTGCGAAATGAAAGGCTGTATCAATGGGGAATCACTAGAGCCTTTTACGATATGAAAGGCATGTATCCAAGGTGAATTTCACTTAGAAACTGGTTGGCGATATTTAAAAGGCATGTAATCCAATGGGGAAATTCACTAGAAGCTTTTTATCGAAATAGTGAAAAGGCAAATTTGTATTCAATGGTGGGGAAATTCCTAAGAAAACTGGTTCGTTTGGCGATAATTGGGGAATATGTTTTATCAATGAAACTACTAGACTGAAAAGGTTGGCGATATTGAAAGGCATGTATAATGGGGAACCACTAGAAAGGATTTGTAATCGATATTGAAAGGCATGTATCAATGGGTGAAATTCACCTAGAAATGTGGGGTTTGCGGAATATGAAAGGCATGTATCAATGGGGAATTCACTAGAAACTTTTTATCGATATTGAAAGGCAATGGGGTAAAATCAATTGGCAATTCAAAATCAGAAGGCTTTTTCTCGAATATGAAAAGGCATGGTATCAATGGGAATTCAAACTAAGAAACGGGGTTTGCGATATTGAAAGGCATGTATCAACATTGGGGAAAACTTTTCATAGGACTGGGGGTGACAATATGGAAAAGGCATGTATCAATTGGGAATTCACTAGAAACTGGTTTGGCGAAATATGAAAAGGGGCATGAATCAATGGGGGACTCAACTAGACAACTGGTTGGCGATTTATGAAAGGGGCATGTATCCAATTAAGGGAACTTCACTAGAAACTGGTTGGCGGTATTGAAAGGCATGTATCAATGGGGAATCACTAGAAAAAAACTGTTTGGTTGCGGGGAATATTGAAACGGCATGTATCAATGGGGGAATCACTAGAAAAATGGTTGGCGATTGAAAGGGCATGTATAAATGGGGAATTCACTAGAAAACGGAATTGGCTATGAAAGGCAGAATATCACTGGGAAATTCACTAGAAAAACTGTTAAGGGGCAATATCGAAAGGCATGTATCAATGGGAAATTCACTAGAAATGGTTGGCGGTATTGAAAGGAGGCAATGATCATGGGGAAATGCCACAGAAAACTGTCTGGGGCATATGAAAGGGGATGTATCAATGGGGAATTCATAGAAACTTTTTAGCGATATTGGGGGAAATGCATGTATCAAATGGGGAATTCACTAGAAACTCTTGGGCCGATATTGAAAGGAATGATCAATGGGGAATTCACTAGACTTGGGGGGGTTTTTTGCGATATGGGGGGGGAAAGGCATGTATCAATGGGGAATTCACTAGAAACTGGTTGGCAATATTGAAAGGCATGTATCAATGGGGAATTCACTAGAAACTGGTTGGCAATATTGAAAGGCATGTATCAATGGGGAATTCACTAGAAACTTTTTGGCGATATTGAAAGGCATGTATCAATGGGGAATTCACTAGAAGCTTTTTATCGATATTGAAAGGCATGTATCAATGGTGAATTCACTAGAAAGTGGTTTGCGATATTGAAAGGCATGTATCAATGGGGAATTCACTAGAAACTAGTTTGCGATATTGAAAGGCATGTATCAATGGGGAATTCACTAGAAACTGGTTTGCGATATTGAAAGGCATATATCAATGGGGAATTCACTAGAAACTGGTTTGCGATATTGAAAGGCATGTATCAATGGGGAACTCACTAGAAACTGGTTGGCAATATTGAAAGGCATGTATCAATGGGGACTCACTAGAAACTGGTTGGCGATATTGAAAAGCATGTATCAATGGGGAATTCAATAGAAACTGGTTGGCAGTATTGAAAGGCATGTATCAATGGGGAATTCACTAGAAACTGGTTGGCGATATTGAAAGGCATGTATCAATGGGGAATTCACTAGAAACTATTTGGCGATATTGAAAGGCATATATCAATGGGGAATTCACTAGAAACTATTTGGCGATTTGAAAGGCATGTATCAATGGGGAATTCACTAGAGACTATTTAGCGATATTGAAAGGCATGTATCAATGGGGAATTCACTAGAAACTGGTTGGCGATATTGAAAGGCATATATCAATGGGGAATTCACTAGAAACTATTTGGCGATTTGAAGGGCATGTATCAATGGGGAATTCACTAGAAACTGTTTAGCGATATTGAAAGGCATATATCAATGGGGAATTCACTAGAAACTATTTGGCGATTTGAAAGGCATGTATCAATGGGGAATTAACTAGAGACTATTTAGCGATATTGAAAGGCATGTATCAATGGGGAATTCACTAGAAACTGTTTAGCGATATTGAAAGGCATATATCAATGGGGAATTCACTAGAAACTATTTGGCGATTTGAAAGGCATGTATCAATGGGGAATTCACTAGAGACTATTTAGCGATATTGAAAGGCATGTATCAATGGGGAATTCACTAGAAACTGGTTGGCGATATTTAAAGGCATATATCAAAGGGGGATTCAATAGAAACTGGTTGGCGATATTGAAAGGCATGTATCATTGGGGAATTCACTAGAAACTATTTGGCGATATTGAAAGGGATGTATCAATGGGGAGTTCACTAGAAACTGGTTGGCCATATTGAAAGGCATATATCAATGGGGAATTCACTAGAAACTGGTTGGCGATATTGAAAAGTATGTATCAATGGGGAATTCACTAGAAACTCTTTGGCGATATTGAAAGGCATGTATCAATGGGGAATTCACTAGAAACTGGTTGGCGATATTGAAAGGCATATATCAATGGGGAATTCACTAGAAACTGGTTGGCGATATTGAAAGGCATGTATCAATGGGGAATTCACTAGAAACTGGTTGGCGATATTGAAAGGCATATATCAATGGGGAATTCACTAGAAACTATTTGGCGATATTGAAAGGCATGTATCAATGGGGAATTTATTAGAAACTGGTTGGCGATATTGAAAGGCATATATCAAAGGGGAATTCACTAGAAACTGTTTGGCGATATTGAAAGGCATGTATCAATGGGGAATTCACTAGAAACTGGTTGGCGATATTGAAAGGCATATATCAATGGGGAATTCCACTAGACTTGTTGGGCTATATTGAAGGGCAATTTACCAATGGAATTCACTGGAAAACTTTTGGCTATATTGAAAGGCATATATCAATGGTGGGGAATTCACCTAGAAATGGTTGGCGATAGGAAAGACATAGGATCAATGGGGAATCACTCAAAACGTTTAGCGATTATTGAAAGGCAGTATCAATGGGGAATTCACTAGAAACTTTTTGGCGATATTTTTGAAAGGCCATGTATCAATGGGGAATTCCTAGAAACTATGGACGATATTAAAGGCATGTATCAATGGGGGAATTACTAGAAAATTTTTTAGCGATAGAATGGCATGTATCAATGGGGGAAATTTACTAGAAACTGTTTTGGCGATATGGAAAAGGCAGTATCAATGGGGAATCACTAGAAAAACTGTTTAGCGATATTGAAAGGCATGTACAAAAGGGGGAATTCACTTTGAAAATTGTTTGGCGAACACTAAGGGGAAAGAAACTTTTTGGCGATTATGAACAAGGGGCATTGGTATCAATGGGGAATTCACTAGCAACTTTTTTTGGCGGATATTGGGGAAAGGCCTTTTGTATGGAGCTATGAAAGGCATGTATCAATGGGGAATTCATTAGAAACTGGTTGGCGATATTGAAAGGCATATATCAAAGGGGAATTCACTAGAAACTGTTTGGCGATATATAAAGGCATGTATCAGTGGGGAATTCATTAGAAACTGGTTGGCGATATTGAAAGGCATATATCAATGGGGAATTCACTAGATACTGGTTGGCGATATTGAAAGGCATGTATCATTGGGGAATTCACTTGTAACTTTTTGGCGATATTGAAAGGCATGTATCATTGGGGAATTCACTAGTAACTTTTTGGCGATATTGAAAGGCATGTATCAATGGGGAATTCTCTAGAAACTTTTTATCGATATTGGAAGGCATGTATCAATGGGGAATTCTCTAGAAACTTTTTATCGATATTGGAAGGCATGTATAAATGGGGAATTCACTAGAAACTAGTTGGCGATATTGAAAGGCATGTATCAATGGGGAATTCACTAGAAACTGGTTGGCGATATTGAAAGGCATGTATCAATGGGGAATTCACTAGAAGCTTTTTATCGATATTGAAAGGCATGTATCAATGGTGAATTCACTAGAAACTGGTTTGCGATATTGAAAGGCATGTATCAATGGGGAATTCACTAGAAACTGGTTGGCAATATTGAAAGGCATGTATCAATGGGGAATTCACTAGAAACTGGTTGGCAATATTGAAAGGCATGTATCAATGGGGAATTCACTAGAAACTTTTTGGCGATAAATTGGCATGTATCAATGGGGAATTCACTAGAAGCTTTTTATCGATATTGAAAGGCATGTATCAATAGTGAATTCACTAGAAAGTGGTTGGCGATATTGAAAGGCATGTATCAATGGGGAATTCACTAGAAACTGGTTGGCAATATTGAAAGGCATGTATCAATGGGGAATTCACTAGATACTGGTTGGCAATATTGAAAGGCATGTATCAATGGGGAATTCACTAGAAACTTTTTGGCGATATTGAAAGGCATGTATCAATGGGGAATTCACTAGAAGCTTTTTATCGATATTGAAAGGCATGTATCAATGGTGAATTCACTAGAAAGTGGTTGGCGATATTGAAAGGCATGTATCAATGGTGAATTCACTAGAAAGTGGTTGGCGATATTGAAAGGCATGTATCAATGTGGAATTCACTAGAAACTGCTTGGCGGTATTGAAAGGCATATATCAATGGGAATTCACTAGAAACTGTTTAGCAATATTGAAAGGCATGTATCAATGGGGAATTCACTAGAAATTGGTTGGCGATATTGAGAGGCATGTATCAATGGGGAATTCATTAGTAACTTTTTAGCGATATTGGAATGCATGTATAAATGGGGAATTCACTAGAAACTAGTTGGCGATATTGAAAGGCATGTATCAATAGGGAATTCACTAGAAACTATTTGGCGATATTGAAAGGCATGTATCAATGGGGAATTCACTAGAAACTTTGGCGATACTGAAAGGCATGTATCAATGGGGAATTCACTAGAAACTATTTGGCGATAATGAAAGGCATGTATCAATGGGGAATTCACTAGAAACTTTGGCGATACTGAAAGGCATGTATCAATGGGGAATTCACTAGAAACTATTTGGTGATATTGAAAGGCATATATCAATGGGGAATTCACTAGAAACTATTTGGCGATATTAAAAGGCATGTATCAATGGGGAATTCACTAGAAACTTTTTGGCGATATTTAAAGGCATGTATCAATGGGGAATTCCCTAGAAACTTTGGCGATACTGAAATGCATGTATCAATGGGGAATTCCCTAGAAACTATTTGGCAATATTGAAAGGCATGTATCAATGGGGAATTCACTAGAAACTTTGGCGATACTGAAAGGCATGTATCAATGGGGAATTCACTAGAAACTTTTTGGCGATATTTAAAGGCATGTATCAATGGGGAATTCACTAGAAACTTTGGCGATACTGAAATGCATGTATCAATGGGGAATTCCCTAGAAACTATTTGGCAATATTGAAAGGCATGTATCAATGGGGAATTCACTAGAAACTTTGGCGATATTGAAAGGCATGTATCAATGGGGAATTCACTAAAACTATTTGGCAATATTTGCTATCAATGGGGAATTCACTAGGGGAAAAATGTTTATCGATATTGAAGACATGAAAGGCATGTATCAATGGGGAATTCACTATTAAACTGTTTATCGATATGAAAGACATGTATCAGGGAATTCACTAGAAACTTTGGCGATACTGAAAGGCATGTATCAATGGGGAATTCACTAGAAACTATTTGGCGATATTGAAAGGCATGTATCAATGGGGAATTCACTAGAAACTTTGGCGATACTGAAAGGCATGTATCAATGGAGAATTCACTAGAAACTGTTTAGCTATATTGAAAGGCATGTATCAATGGGGAATTCACTAGAAACTATTTGGTGATATTGAAAGGCATATATTAATGGGGAATTCACTAGAAACTATTTAGCGATATTAAAATTCATGTATCAATGGGGAATTCACTAGAAACTATTTGGCGATATTAAAAGGCATGTATCAATGGGGAATTCACCAGAAACTTTGGCGATACTGAAATGCATATATCAATGGGGAATTCACTAGAAACTATTTGGTGATATTGAAAGGCATATATCAATGGGGAATTCACTAGAAACTATGTGCAATATTAAAGGCATGTATCAATTGGGAATTCACTAGAAACTGGTTGGCGATACTGAAAGGCATGTATCAATGGGGAATTCACTAGAAACATTTTAGCGATATTGAAAGGCATGTATCAATGGGGAATTCAATAGAAACTGGTTGGTGATATTAAAAGGCATGTATCAATGGGGAATTCAATAGAAACTGTTTAGCGATATTGAAAGGCATGTATCAATGGGAATTCACTAGAAACTGTTTAGCGATATTGAAAGGCATATATCAATGGGAATTCACTAGAAACTGGTTGGCGATACTGAAAGGCATGTATCAATGGGGAATTCACTAGAAACATTTTAGCGATATTGAAAGGCATGTATCAATGGGGAATTCAATAGAAACTGGTTGGTGATATTAAAAGGCATGTATCAATGGGAAATTCACTAGAAACTGGTTGGCGGTATTGAAAGGCATATATCAATGGGAAATTCCACTATAAACTGTTTCAGCACTATTGAAAGGCATGTATCATGGGAATTCAACTAAAATTGGTTGGCGTATGGAGGCATGTATCATGGGGAATCATTAGAACTTGTTAGCGTTTGGACGGCATGTATAAATGTGGGTATTCACTAGAAACTTTTTAGCGATATTGGAAGGCATGTATCATGGGGAATTCACTAGAAACTGGTTGGCGATATTGAAAGGCATGTATCAATGGGGAATTCACTAGAAACTTTTTATCGATATTGAAAGGCATGTATCAATGGTGAATTCACTAGAAAGTGGTTGGCGATATTGAAAGGCTGTATCATGGGGGATTCCACCTAGAAACTGGTTGTTGCGATATTAAAGCATGTATCAATGGGGAATTCCCTAGAAACTGGTGGCAATATTGAAAGGCCTGTATCAATGGGGAATTTCCGAGAAACTGGTTGGCCTATTGAAAGGCATGTTCAATGGTGAATTCACTAGAACGTGGTTGGCGATATTGAAAAGGCATGTATCACTGTGGGATTCACTAGAAACTGGTTTGCGATTATTAAAAGGCAGTATCAAATGGGGAATTCACTAGAAACTGGTTGGCAATATTGGAAAGGATGTAATCAATGGGGAATTCACTAGAAACTGGTTGGCAATATTGAAAGGCATGTATCAATGAGGGAATTCACTAGAAACTTTTTGGTCGATTATTGAAAGGCATGTATCAATGGTGGAATTCACTAGAAACTTTTTGGCGATATGAAAGGCATGTATCAATGGGAATCAACTAGAAAGTGAGTTTTTTGCGGCGGATATTGAAAGGCAAATGTATCAATGGGAAACTCACTAGGAAAACTGGTTTGCGATAATCTGAAAGGAAGGTATCAATGGGGAATTCACCCTAGAAACTGGTGGCGGGATATTTGAAAAGGCATGTATCAAGGGGAATTCACAGAAAGGCTTTTGATCGATATTGAAAGGCAATGGGGTAATCAATGGGGAATTCACCTAGAAGATTTTTAAATCGATATTGAAAGGAATTTGTATCAAATGGGGAATTCACTTAGAAAAGGTTGGGCGATATTGAAAGGAGTAATCAAGGGGGAATTCACTAGAAACTTTTTAATCGGGATAACTGAAAGGCATGTATTCAATGGTGAAGTCAACTAGGAAAACCTGGTTTGGCGATATTGAAAAGGCATGTATCAATGGGGAATCACTTAGAAGCTTTAACGATATTGAAAGCATGTAATCAATGGTGAATTCACTTTTAGAAAACTGGTTTGCGATATTGAAAGGCATGTATCACTGGGGGAACTCAACTTAGAGCGTTTTATCGAATTGAAAGGCAATGTATTCAATGGTGAATCACTTTTAGAAAACTGGTTTGCGATATTGAAAGGCATGTATCAATGGGGAACTTCACTATGAAACTGGTTGGCGATATTGAAAGGCATGTATCAATGGGGAACTCACTAGAAGCTTTTTATCGCAAATATTGAAAGGCATGTATCAATGGTGAATTCACTAGAAACTGGTTTGCGAATATGAAAGGCATGTATCAATGGGGAAACGGAATCACTAGAAAGGCTTTTTCAATGGCGATATGAAAGGCATAGGATCAATGGTGGGGGGAAATCACTAGAAACTTTTTGGCCGATATGGAAAGCAATTAATCACGGTGAAGTTCAAACTTAAAGGAAAAGTGGGGTGCGATATTGAAAGCATGTATCAATGGGGAACCACTAGAAAACTGGTTTGGCGATATTGAAAAGGCATGTATCAATGGGGAAACTTCCAATAGAAAACTGGTTGGCGGATATTGAAAAGGCATGTAAATCAATGGGGAATTTCACAGAAAAGGCCTTTTAGGCGGATATTGAAAGGCATATAATTCCAAGTTGGGGGAATTCACTAGAAACGGCTTTTAGCGAATATTGGAAAAGGACATGTATCAAATGGGGAATTTCCACTAGAAATGGTTGGCGATATTGAAAGGAATTGGTATCAATTGGGGAATTCACTAGAACTTTTTATTCGATATTGAAAGGCATGTATCAATAAGGTGGGAATTCACTAGAAATGGTTTGAGAGATTAAAGGAGTAAATCAATTTGGGGAAACTCACTAGAGGCTTTTTATCGATATTGGAAAGGCATGTATCAAATGGTGGGGAATTCACTAGGAAAACTAGGTTTGGACGATATTTGAAAGGCATGTATCAATGGGGAACTTCCCCGAAAATAGAAAGCTTTTAGCGATATTGGAAAGGCCATGTATCAATGGTTGGGGAATTCCACTAGAAACTGGTTGCAATGAATTGAAAGGCATGTATCAATGGGGGAAACTTCACTACAAACTGGTTGCGATACAGAAAGGCATGTAATCAATGGGGAATTCACTAGAAAGCTTTTTTGGCGATATTAACAAGAAAATGGTATCAATGGTGAATCAACTAGGGGAAACTGGTGCGATATTGAAAAGGAATCTTTTTATCAATGGGAAACTCACTTGAAAGGAAACGGGAGTATAGGGCAATTGAAAGGCATGGAATTCAATGGGACTCACTAAGGAAATGGTTTTGGCGATATTGAAAACGGCCATGGTATTCAACTGGGGAATTCAAAGGAAAATGGTTGGCGGTATTTTGAAAGGCATGTAAATCAATGGGGAATTCACCTAGAAACTTTGGCGGGGTATTGAAAGGCATTGAAATCGGCCAATTGTGGAATTCAACTAGGGGAAACTGTTTAGCAATATTGAAAGGCATGTCAACTGGGGAATTAAACTAGAAGAATTGGTTTGGCGATATTGAGAAGGGCATGTTCATGGGGAATTCAATAGGGGAAACTTTTAGCCGAATGTGAAGGAAGCAAAAGGGGGGAATCAAACTAGAAACTTTTAGGTTGGCGATATTAGAAAGGATGTATCAATGGGGCAACTTCACTAGGAAAACTGGTCTTTGGCGGATATTGAAAGGCATGTATCAATGGGGAACTTCACTAAGAAACTGGTTGGCGAATATTTGAAAAGGGCATGTATCAATTGGGGAATTCAACTAGAAACTGGTTGGCAATATTGAAAGGCATGTATCAATGGGGAATTCACTTAGCAAACTGGTTTGGCGATAATTGAAAAGGCATGTATCAATGGGGAATTCGCTAGAAGCTTTTTATCGATTGAAAGGCATGGTAATTCACGGCGTGGAATTCACTTAGTAAAGTGGTTTGGCGATAATTGAAAGGCATGTCTCAATGGGGATTCAACTAGAATGGTTTGCGATATTGAAAGGCATGGATCAATTGGGGGAAATTCCCTTAGAAAACTGGTTTGGCTAGATTGAAAGGACATGTTATCAATGGGGAATTCACTTAGAAACTGGTTTGCGATTTGAAAGGCATGTATTTCAATGGGGGAACTCACTAGAAAAATGGTGGCAATATTGAAAGGCATGTTATCAATGGGGACTGCACTAGAAACCTGGTTTGGCGATATTGAAACGCATATATCAATGGGGGAATTCCAATAGAATAACTATTTGGCGGTATTTGAAAGGCATGTACAATGGGGAATTCAACTAGGGGAAAACTTTTGGTTGGCGATATAGAAAAGGCATGGTATCAATGGGGAAATTCACGCGAAAATATTTGGCGATAAATTTGAAAGGCATAATCAATCAATGGGGGAATTACACTAGAAACTATTTGGCGATTTCGAAAGGCATGTATTCAATGGGGAATTCAACTAGAAGACATTTAAGCGATATTGAAAGGCATGTATCAACTTTGGGGAATTCACTAGAAAACGGTTTAGGCGATATTGGAAAGGCAATATCACGGGGAAATCAACTAGGGGAAACTAATTGGCGATTTGAAAGGCATGTATCAAGGGGATTCAAAAACTAGGAAACTTAGTTTAGCGATTTAGAAAGGCAATATAGCAATGGGGGGAATTACACAGAAAACTATTTGGCGATTTGAAAGGCATGTCTCAATGGGAATTCACAGAGGGACCATTTAGCGATATTGAAAAGGCATGTATCAATGGGGAATCACTAGAAAACTTGGTTTGGTCATATTTGAAAGGCCTATAATTCAATGGGAATTCAACTAGAAACTATTTGGCGATATTTGAAAGGCAATGTAATCAACTGGGGAATTCAAACTAGAACCACTATTTAGGCGATATTTGAAAGGCATGTATAATGGGGAATTCACTAGAAACTATTTTGGGCGATATTGGAAAGGCATGTATCAATGGGAATTCACTTAGAAACTATTTGGGCGATATTGAAAGGCCATTGTATCAAATGGGGATTTCACTAGAAACTATTGGCTATTGAAAGGCTGTATCAATGGGGAATTCACTTTAGAACTAAATTTGGCGATATTGAAAGGCTTGTATTCAATGGGGAATTCAACTAGAAACTATTTTAGGCGGATATTGAAAGGCATGTATCAATTGGGGAATTTCACTAGAAACTGATTTGGGCGATATTGAAGGAATGGTATCCATTGGGAAACTTTATCGTAAAAAAAACTGCTTGGCGGGGATAATTTGACAGCTTTATATCAATGGGGAATTCACTAGAAACTATTTGGCGATATTGAAAGGACATGTAATCAATGGGGAATTCACTAAAACTTATTTTGGCGATATTGAAAGGCATGTATCAATGGGGAATTCACTAGAAACTATTTGGCGATATTGAAAGGCATATATCAATGTTGGGGAATTTAACACTAGAAAACTATTTTGTCGATATTGAAAAGGCATTTTTCAATTGGGCCAATGTTCACTAGAAAACCAATTTGGCGATATTGAAAGGACATTTTTTCAATTGGGAATTCACTAGAACTATTTTGGCGATATTGAAAGGCATGTATCAATGGGGAAATTCCCTAGAAGACTGTTTTAGTCGATAGTTGAAAGGCATGTATCTAAAATGGGGAATTCACTAGAAAACTATTTGGCGATATTGTAAAGGCATGTAATCAATGGGGATTCACTAGAAAGCTATTTGGCGATATTGAAAGGCCTTGTTTATCAATGGGGAATTCACTAGAAACGATTTTGGGTGATATTGAAAGGCTTGTAATCAACTTGGGAATTCCACTAGAAAACTATTTGGGCAGATTTGAAAGGCTTGTTATCAATTGGGGAATTCACTAGAAACTATTTGGCGATATTGAAAGGCATGTATCAATTGGGAATTCACTAGAAACTGCTTGGTGATATTGAAAGGCTTGTATCAATTGGGAATTCACTAGAAACTATTTGGCGATATTGAAAGGCTTGTATCAATGGGGAATTCACTAGAAACTATTTGGCGATATTGAAAGGCTTGTATCAATTGGGAATTCACTAGAAACTATTTGGCGATATTGAAAGGCTTGTATCAATGGGGAATTCACTAGAAACTATTTGGCGATATTGAAAGGCATGTATCAATGGGGAATTCACTAGAAACTGCTTGGCGATATTGAAAGGCTTGTATCAATTGGGAATTCACTAGAAACTATTTGGCGATATTGAAAGGCATGTATCAATGGGGAATTCACTAGAAACTATTTGGCGATATTGAAAGGCTTGTATCAATTGGGAATTCACTAGAAACTATTTGGCGATATTGAAAGGCTTGTATCAATGGGGAATTCACTAGAAACTATTTGGCGATATTGAAAGGCATGTATCAATGGGGAATTCACTAGAAACTATTTGGCGATATTGAAAGGCATATATCAATGGGGAATTCACTAGAAACTATTTGGCGATATTGAAAGGCTTGTATCAATTGGGAATTCACTAGAAACTATTTGGCGATATTGAAAGGCTTGTATCAATGGGGAATTCACTCGAAACTATTTGGCGATATTGAAAGGCATGTATCAATGGGGAATTCACTAGAAACTATTTGGCGATATTGAAAGGCATGTATCAATGGGGAATTCACTAGAAACTATTTGGCGATATTGAAAGGCATGTATCAATTGGGAATTCACTAGAAACTATTTGGCGAAATTGAAAGGCATGTATCAATTGGGAATTCACTAGAAACTGCTTGGCGATATTGAAAGGCTTGTATCAATGGGGAATTCACTAGAAACTATTTGGCGATATTGAAAGGCATGTATCAATTGGGAATTCACTAGAAACTATTTGGCGATATTGAAAGGCTTGTATCAATTGGGAATTCACTAGAAACTGGTTGGCGATATTGAAAGGCTTGTATCAATGGGGAATTCACTAGAAACTATTTGGCGATATTGAAAGGCATGTATCAATGGGGAATTCACTAGAAACTATTTGGCGATATTGAAAGGCATGTATCAATGGGGAATTCACTAGAAACTATTTGGCGATATTGAAAGGCATGTATCAATGGGGAATTCACTAGAAACTATTTGGCGATATTGAAAGGCATGTATCAATTGGGAATTCACTAGAAACTATTTGGCGATATTGAAAGGCATATATCAATGGGGAATTCACTAGAAACTATTTGGCGATATTGAAAGGCATTTTTCAATTGGGAATTCACTAGAAACTATTTGGCGATATTGAAAGGCATTTTTCAATTGGGAATTCACTACAAACTGTTTGGCGATATTGAAAGGCTTGTATCAATGGGGAATTCACAAAAAACTATTTGGCGATATTGAAAAGCTTGTATCAATTGGGAATTCACCAGAAACTGCTTGGCGATATTGAAAGGCTTGTATCAATGGGGAATTCACTAAAAACTATTTGGCGATATTGAAAAGCTTGTATCAATTGGGAATTCACTAGAAACTGGTTGGCGATATTGAAAGGCTTGTATCAATGGGGAATTCACTAAAAACTATTTGGCGATATTGAAAGGCTTGTATCAATGGGGAATTCACTAAAAACTATTTGGCGATATTGAAAGGCTTGTATCAATGGGGAATTCACTAGAAACTGGTTGGCGATACTGAAAGGCATGTATCAATTGGGAGTTTTTGTGAATATATTTCTTATGAATTATATTAGCAAATACTTTATGTTTAAACATCGATAAATTCTTTTTTACAACGCCGGGGTGTCATATTAAACCAATCAATCAACGAACGCATTTCGGCATATATATTTTAACTGGCCATTAGTTTGAGAAAGCGAGATAAGCAGAGATGTACTTCCGGTAATGAATCATAAATTCGAAAGACAGACAGGTCGATATTCCGTATCAGACAATGCACCATAAATCAGTTATCTAATCCTAATGTCGGAAAGTAAAATTGTGGGGCCGATTTTATCCACTAATGGAAGGGGATGGTGAGCGGTTCATGGCAGAGATTAGGATTGGATGGGTAGGGGGGTATGAGGGCATGGGTGTGCTAGGACTGGGGTTGGGTTTGGGGGTTAGAGCCTGCTAGTTGCAAGGGGCCAGAAGTTTACTTTTTCTCTCTCGCCTGATTGTTTTCCTCGACATCACGAAACAGTAGAATGGCACAACACAAGAATAAGCGTAGCGCACTAAAACCGGGAAAATGGGCAAACTCGGAACATAGGTAAGCCAGGAAAATGAGTAGATTCGGATAAAAGGATTATAGGAAATACGTAAATAGAGAAAAAGAAGCATAATAAAGCCAGGAAAATAGATAACTCAGGAAAAGGAGCATAGTAGAAACTGGAAAATATGTTATCTCAGAATGTAAAGGAGCATAGGAAAACATGACAAGGAAGCTTAGTAAAGCTGGGAAAATGAGTAAATTCAGGGATGGGAGCATGCAGAAAAGCGATGGAGCAAACGAAAACCAATAACGTAAATAATATAGAAGGAAATGATCATACATTAACGAGTAAAATAGTTAATAAGTACGGTTAATCACAAGAAGAAAGGGAACAATGCTAAAACTGGGAAAGTATATAGACGCATGAAACAAAGGAATAAACTGAAAATAGGAAAATAGGTTTGGCCAGATGACATGGGTATAAGAAGACCATAAGGTAGTTAAACGAGAAAAATGAGCAAAATGACAAGGGTAAGAAGACGAAAAGAATAGGTGAGTACGAGATGGAAAAGAAACATAACAAGGACAAGGACTGGTAAGCAACGTTCCCATATACAATAGATACAATTGGAGAGAGAGAGAGAGAGAGAGAGAGAGAGAGAGAGAGAGAGAGAGAGAGAGTGTTAGGGGAGGATGAAAAAGTCCATCAAATCCCTTGGCAATAAATTATCGGTTTGGGCGGAGTTGCTTTGTTCCAAAAGGGGTCGGGACTCGCATCCAGTCTCAAAGCAAGTTGTATTAAGGGCAGATTTCGAGAATTTCCGAACAAGAATGTAAATTGTCCGAAGGATATTGAAAAGAGAGAGAGAGAGACCGGAGGATGTTGAAGAGAGAGAGAGTGAGAGAGAGAAGACTTCACGCTAAGTAGAGCATTAGGAAATGCTCAGGCAATAAGGAGAGAGAGAGAGGGAGAGAGAAAAGTCATGACACAAAAGAGTGCATTAAGGAATGATCAAACATAGAGAAAAAGAGAGAAAGTGAGACATTTGCACAAAAGAGAAAACTAAGAAGTTCATTCAAAGGCGGATAGAGAGAGAGAGAGAGAGATAGGTTCAAGTAAAGAACACTATTAAGAAATGCTCAAGCAAAGGAGAGAGAGAGAGAGAGAGAGAGAGAGAAGACTTCATGCAAAGGAGTGAATTAGGAAATACCCTAGAAAAGAGAGAGAGAGAGAGAGAGAGAGAGAGAGAGAGAGAGAGAGAAGGGCTGCATCCCATATCCGGATCGTGATGGGAAAATTCTTATTAGAATTAGTTGAGAGGAGTAAAAATTTTCGCTATTTGTATGGGGGGAAATTATCTGCGTGCTCGACCATTCTTCTATCACTGCCTTAATTTGAAAAAATATTGATTTTACCTCAGGCGATTAATCTGGAGAATTGACTTTTAAGGATAAGAAATGCGTGAGAAAAGAAATCGTTTGCCTGCTCTCTCTCTCTCTCTCTCTCTCTCTCTCTCTCTCTGTATCCTTACTCTTGCCGTTAGTATTCCAGTTATTATTCTGCCTTCGGATGAAATTTGAATTAAAACCATTATACTTTATTAAATAATGTGCTTGGTAATGGCAGATATGAAGATTGAGTTCTAAACTTTAATTTCAGTTAATATTTCCCTCAAAATAATTTTTTTATTACAATTTTCTACATATCACACAAGAGATCATCCCTATATTACTTATCTTCGGTATATGCAAGATACTGTAACCTTCCTCCACTGTCCCCCATTTCAATGCACAGGGGAAGTCACCCTTCTAAACTTGACAGTAACTTTTCCAGACGTAAGGGATACAATATATATATATATTATATATATATATATATATATATATATATATATATATATATATATATGTGTGTGTGTGTGTGTGTGTGTGTGTGTGTGTGTGTTTATGTGTGTTTGTGTGAGTGACGTGTTTGTATGCGTGTGCACGTTTCTCAGTTTGCCTTAGTATGTTCGAAATCAAACCTAAATGCATACAAAGTTCCATTCGTGTATTATCAGTGCCTACTCAAAACTCGAATATGTTTATGTTGCAACACTTTGGCAGACGAATCAGACCTTCACTGAAAGATCTCTCGAGAGGTAGTGAACGAGAAGCAGTAAATCACAGCTTGACGTGATATAAATGACGTATTTCTGAATTTATTCTCATCCCCTGATATCAGTCACAGTTCAGAATAAGAGGTCGATATATTTCACATTCGGGCGCTGTGCTGATACCAAGTCGGAGGACCATTCGGCCTATGTTATGCAGAATCCAGCTCACTCTAAACTTCTAATGCAAGTAATTTGTATTACCAAGCATTCGGGGAGGTGATTTTATTTTCTTTCGAACAGTCTATAAATTCTGGAGTTATGCCAATTCAGTTTTAAACACTCTGCAGGTGAGTAATTTCAGTCTAAAAGCTCTGCAGTTGAAGTCAAAATCAATTTAAAAACTTGGCATTGTAAGTCAGTTCAGTCTAAAAACTCTGCAGTTGAAGTCATTGGTGTTACTTTCCCAAAGTCTAAGAAAGGAAAATAAGCGCTTTAGGAAAAGAACCAATGCACAAACAGATTTTTATACGCATATATATATATATATATATATATATATATATATATATATATATATATATATATATATATATATATAATATATACACTATATACATATATGAGTAAAGGCAAAGCCTCTATTTAAACATTCTTCACGTTCCTTATCCTTATCAGTAAATATACACACGTGCATATATATATATATATATTATATATATATATATATATATATATATATATATATATATATATATATATATATATATATATATGTGTGTGTGTGTGTGTGTAGTATACATATATGATAAAGGCAAAGGCCTCTATTTAAGCATTCTTCACGTTCCTTATCCTTATCATAATATACACACGTGCCATATATATATTATATATATAATATATATATATATATATATATATATATATATACATATATATATATATACATGTGTGTGTGTGTACACACACAAACTCGCGCACAGGCGCACTTACTTGTGTTCACAGACACGAAAACTGCATATTCAAATCCAGCAAGGCAATATAACACCCAAATGACTAACACCCAAGCCACCCACTGATAAGAAATCCGTGTAATGATTTACAACGGCAATCGCTGTAATAACGTGGAGGGCAATGATAATATTTCACTTGATAAACCACATAATATTCAGTTTTTATTTTCCTTACACTTGGGGGTGAAAAAACTGATGAAATATATCCAGGCTGTGACGTAAATGAACATTTTTCTCAACTGCGTAATCGGATATAGATGATAATAAACTTCCCTCGAATTATTTTCATTTTAGTGCAGAGCAAATCAGAGAAAAATGAATAGCAAAAAAAAGTGGGTTGCGTGCTGAATTTGAGCAACAGTGAATTGCTAAAAAAAGTTTGCTTTTATTTTCTTGCCATCCAAAGCAAATAAAATAAAATAGGAAAATAATGCATGCTGAATATGAGAAGCAGTAAATGATTATGATAAGAAAGTCGCATATGTTTATTTCAAAGTTATGGCAAAACGTATATTCGGTAAAAGTAATAAAATCGGTACGAAGAGCGATGACAAACTCACTTGTAAAATGAATAATTTGACACATATCTTATTCTGCGTTATTAAACTGAAGCTTCTGCCATTAATATTCGATGCCCACGGAGGCCGTGAGTTCGCAAGCAAGCTAATATTTAATTATAAAAAAAGTGCCACTCCACTATTTATTCAAAATAGGATTCCAAATTTGTTTAAGAGCGCTCGGTTGACGGGCAGACGTCAGCCGCTGCCGTGTTTAGATTAAATAGCAGGACGACAGATTTTATAGAGGCGCGTTCCATTTTGAATTAATGGTGCTGTTTTTCATATATATATATATATATATATATATATATGATATATATATGTATAATATATATGCATATATATATTATAAATTCAGCATTTATATATACTTTTGTTCATGTCTTTGGAACCTAGGTGTCAATGATTAATATTTTCATCACAGGTGCGCTTGTGCATCTGCAGAGAAACTTTCAGGAATTCCCTCTGGTATCTGCTTCCTTTTCTTCTTCTTTCTCTACAAGCTTGTCCCTATTTGGGGTTGCTATAATGGTTCTTCAACACATTCTCCCTTTTCTTTCGGTACAGCGCATTTTCCTCTCTCAATCCCAACTCCCTCATATCTCTCTTCACACAGTCAATCCATCTCAATTTTGGTCTACCTTACTTTCTCCTACCTGGTAATCCCATATCCATCATGTTCCTTATCGGATGGCCTTCCTCTTGTCTCTTTATATGTCCATACCACCTCAGTCTACTTTCCCGCACCTTGGTTGAAGCCGGTGCTATTTTGAGAGTGCCTCTAACATGTTCGTTCCTAACCTTATCCTTTCTAGTAAGTCCACATTGCCATCTCAACATCCTCATCTCAGCCACATCAACCCTGTTCTCATCTCTCCTCTTCGTTGCCCATGTGTCTGACGAGTACAACAATGCAGGTCTCACAACCTGGGGCTGGATCTTGCTCTTTAGTCTTATCGGCATCCTACCATCACACAATACCCCACTACATTTCCTCCAGCTACTCCACCCTGACCGTGTCCTTCCGGTCAACTGTTTATGCAGGTGTCCTGTATTTTGGATCACAGACCCTAGATATTTAAAACTTTCTATCTTTATGATGGTTCACTCACTCCCTACGGTATTTCTTTTATCTAATGTCATCAAGAAACGTTTTTAATATCTTGGGAACTTAGTTAAAATCAGCTTTATTCAGATAAAAATTCATGAATTAAGCCTAATGAAGTCGGAGATGCTATTAAGAAGTTTGAGAAGTATCTCTGAGGATTTTCTCTCCATTACGCATAAGCAAGACACATTGGCCTTTACGTGAATCATCTTTTCGATATATAATTAAATTCTCCTGAGAGTAAAATTGCACTCTCCCGTAATTTTTCCCTCTTCTGAAACCTATGATCTTGTTGATGACGTTGCTGTGTGATTTATTCGATCGTCTCACCTTCGTCCGCGTGCTACATGTCAGTCTTCACTTTTCGAGATTAGAAATTTGACTTCTTTATTTTTTCATATTTTCCTTCTTTTGCAAAACGGGGCAGTTACCCCCATTCGTGCTTTACTAGAAAAAGAAGCAATAATTATGTGATCAACAAACTATTCCTCTCAAGTTCTGTATACAGAGTAAATTCAGTCTCGTCAGTACACCTCATGTGGTGCACTGCAGGCATTACTTAGGTTTTTTGCAGCATCCCCTTGGACTAGCTGCAATCCCTTCATTCCTTTTACTGTGCCCCTATTCATATTATTTTTCTTCCATTGGACTGTCCACCCTTTCCTGATAATTGTTATATTGTGCAACTGCGAAATTTTCTTCCGCTTACAACTTTGATAACCTCCTACTGAAAGTTTCTTTTCAATCGTTGAATACGCTCATAGGTTCCTGCGCTTGGCCTTAGGCCTAAATTTTATATATTCCTATATATCTCAAGTTCCATATACGTAATCAGTTCAATTTCGTCCATTGCTGTTAGCTGAAGCAAGTGAACTGTCGAGAAGGCCATCTCAGAAAAAGATAACTATTATTACCTCGTTCGGATACCCCGGACCCGAGATCGAATCTCTGGCGGACATCTGAATAACTCCATTTCTTCCCTAACTCGGTTCTAGGCTTCGTAGTGGCAAGCATATCCGAAATGTGAGGACATCGGGAAGTTAAGAGGGCATTATGGTTTATGAATAGTCCTTATGTATCTGTAAAAAAAAATTACCGGTAGATTCTACCTACATGTTCCATGACGTTTGACGCGTATCGATCGCGTCTAAATGGATGCTTTCTTCTCTCACGTACAGACAACAACGGTCTAGAGCACATCATCAGAGTCTTCTACATAGCCTGTTTTCGCCGAACGAAAGTTAGCAAAAGAGGAAGACGGACAGCGCGAGATAAAGATGAGATAAGATACGTTCGTTAAAAACATCGTGATGGATGAGGCAATATTGCTGGAAAGTTACTCTCAGCGCAGCCAGAATCCCGGAGCCTCCGATTAAAAAGGCGTATTCAAAGAAGATACGATGGACCGACCGACATTTACCACGGAGAACTGTTGGGATAAAAACTGAAAATCCCATAATTGAATTTAGTTGTGTGTGAGTGTACACACACACACACACTCACTCACACACTTATACATTTTAATATATATATATATATATATATAATATAATATATATATATATATATATATATATATATCACTAAAACACCAAGCTACAAATGTCGTTTAGTTTCAGATTCCCTTAGTCTCGGGATAAACACCGAAGGGGAATTTCAAAGTGAAATCGAAATACCAAATGGCTGGGGAAAGACGACTTTTCACTAAAGCTAGCCTTTGGGTTGTATATAAGCATACAGCATATATATATATATATATATATATATATATATATATATATATATATATATATATATATATATGTATGTATAGATATATATATATATATATATATGTGTGTGTATATATACATATATATATATATATATATATATATATATATATATATATATATATAAAATACAAAAGGAGGAATTGCAATAGCAGACATGTATGACACCATTGAAAGACTTGATTTCCTCTTGTATCACACTTTTTCCTAAACTTTTATCATTCGTGAAAGAATTCAGGCCAGAGAACAGATAGAAGTGCAATCGTATATTCGCCATCATAAATCTCTACCCAGTTTCAAGCATATAGAAAAGCGGAACTTATCTTGTAAAAATAAAATATTTTCATATTCTCTCTGACCAACGCTCTCTCTCTCTCTCTCTCTCTCTCTCTCTCTCTCTATGTATTTGTTAACCTGTTCATCCATCTTTTCACCCAAGAACACATCGACCACCTAAAATGCTTTTATTCACAGCTCTCTCTCTCTCTCTCTCTCTCTCTCTCTCTCTCTCTCTCTCTCTCTCTCTCTCTCTCATAATGGAAAACTATCTACATATTAATATACGATTTTATTTTATTTTTAACATGTCAATTAAAGTATATTCTCACTTAGAAATGAATTAATTTTCCCAGTGCAATATTATTTCTTCAATTACTAGATAACTCCCAAGTTTACAGAAACTCGGCCTCACCCATCACTTTTAGCGTTTGAAAATATGTAAGAGTATATTCCGGGGAAACTAAATTAAAACTTTGTCTAAAAAAAGTTTTACTTCCATTTATATGTATCTACGACGGACCATTGCAGAACTTATTCGACTTTAATGGAAAAATAGTTCTCATAGCAGAACGAGGCTCTCTCTCCATCTCTCTGACATGCTTCAATCAAAAGTTTTATGTTGTAATTATTCCAGCCGTTACTTCGCTTTCTTAGTAAAGGTTAGTTTTTCTCAAGCTCCGTCTACATGCATATAGTATATATATATATATATATATATATATATATATATATATATATATATATATATATATATATATATATATATATATATAATTGCAGATTGTAATTCGGTTACATGTAGCTCATCACAGTAATGATCTTCGTAATATTCATCTCTATTGAATCTCTGCCCTACATTAAGTAATTTCTTAACTTGCATTTGAAGTCATTTTCTATTTATTTTTACAGTTCTAAGTTTACTTTTATATTTTATGCATACACACAGACATACTTACACACACATACATTATATATATATATATATATATATATATATATATATATATATATACATATATATATTATATATATATATATATATATATATATATATATATATATATATATATATATATATAGCGGGTCACTGTAAAACTAATCTTCGCCCGACTTATGCTTTATTAGTTTCATTCATTTCTCAGTTCTTCAAGATCAAATCATTTTTTGATATCGACCTTGTGCATTTTGGAGTCCTCACTTTCTTTTTTATTTGTTTGTTTATTTATTTCTATTTTCTGAACATCTTATCCATATCTGGATTGCCGTTTCGCTCCGCCTCGAGGGACAAAAGCCCAGACAGATCGGTTGCACTGCGCCTCATCTTCCGGACGCATTCAAACTGGAAATCACACACACGGAGTCTCTCTGGAAGTTGTTAAGGCTCATAACTAAAAGGTATTATTCTTCTTTACAACTCTGGGATTATGCCCTTGTAAACCAACGGCCCCTGCGGGGAATTTATGAACTCGTAGCGAGATGTCATTAAATGTCTGCCGAGGAAACATGAGAGAGAGAGAGAGAGAGAGAGAGAGAGAGAGAGAGAGAGAGAGAGAGAGAGAGAGAGAGAGAGAGATCCAACAGCTATAAGATCATTTGGCGGAATAGCTGGCATACGGCCTTGCACAGTACCAGAAGATGTTTCACCCCGTTTTGCTCTCATGAAAGCGCGCTAATGCCGCCGTTATTCGGGGAGTTGGACGGCTCTCAAGGAAACTATTGTACACACTTGGCATCTTTCAGTATTTACACTGCTGTTTATGTCCTAATATACCATATGTCAAGACATGATTCTTTGGTTTTGTCATCTAGTACCATATGACAAGACATGATTCTTTGGTTTTGTCATGAAGTACCATATTTCAAGACATGGTTCTTTGGTTTTGTTATCTAGCACCAGATGTCAAGACAGGATTCTTTGGTTTTATCATCTAGTACCATGTCAAAATATGATTCTTTGATTTCGTCATCTAGTACAGTATGTCATGGCAAGATTCTACGATTCCAACTATTGCTGTTATTTCCTTGAGTATATAAAACATTTCAAGTACAATTCTTTACAAATTGCGATGCCAATTTACAACAGTCTGTCAATGTCAGTTACAGAGTCGGCACTGGAAAAGTCTTCTCTTATTTTTCTCACAGTCTGCCTTCCTTTTTCTCTTTTAAATAAAGTTTTATCTTTATCGAGTAAAAAGAAAACCATTTTCTTTTCTTTTTTTCAGCAAGATTAATGTTCTGTAAATTTCTATTCTTAAAAGCTGTTGTATATGTAATTTAGAATTCTGAAACTGATAAGAATATCGTTTTAAGAAAGCAATTATTGGTTCAACTTCATTCTTTTTTTTTATTTTTCAAATTCCTCTCCATCTTTTTTTTTTCATAAAGAAACATTCCACCTTTTTCCATTTTGTCTTTTCACTGCCTTCCAATATTTTTTCTTTCCACTATAGCAATTTAGAGTACTTATGCAATATAAATTTCGTTCTCTCAAGTTATATATTCCTTTGTCCTTTCCAGCACCTTTGTCATGTTTCCAAAATTAACCCTAATTTTCCATTCAGTTATCTTATTTCTCTTCCATTCATCTTTTTCTTACTTCAGAAGTATGTGCCTGCATCCTTATGCTCTAATATGCATTTGATTTTAATGGACTCTTAATTTCGAATCCGATAAATGTCCTTGATGTGACGTCAGTACGAAATAAAGCAATCAACGTCAGTCGTTCGTGCTTTATAAAGCCAATCTTTCCATATCAAGAGAAGCTGTTATTTTTACATCAGATGAACTTCATATTTTCTTTAAGAACACCTGTATTTTCCATAGAGAAAAGCATATTCAAAGGCAGATCATGATTTCATTTCATTTCCCATTCGCAAAAAAATGACGCTTTCAAGCCACTTGAAATTATATTTTGCAAGGAAATTCGCTTTTATAGCCATTGCGAAAAATCTTTATATATTTCGAGGGAAATTTCTCTCAAATGTGAAGAATTTGTCCCTTTCATTAATTTCAAAATCAACCCAGAATTATTTTTTTATAAAAGAAATTTGCGTGCTTTCTAGATTTTCACAACATTGATGGCCATTCTCATTGCGACGCCAGGTTACGTAAACAAACCAATGAAAGTCCGGATATTTAAAATCCCTTTGCCATGCATACGCCAAGTCAGAAGATTAGTTAACACTTGCTCTGTAAGTGAGACAAAGCTTTTCATTCTAGACAGAAAGTTTAAACTCTGCATAGCTCAGAAAAGCCTATTTAATCTTCTAAGTAAATTGCTCAGCACAAAGTAAAATCACTTCACATTCTTTACCTGCTTCTCAACACCAGGTTCTACTGCAGGTTTTTGCAGCCGAGAAAGAAGATGTCGTGTCAAAGCTAAACATTTATATTTTCCATTTGTTGAAACGATGTCTGTTCGTTTCCCTGCATTGCCCAACATATTTTGTTTAAAGTCATCAAAAGGGTCTATAAACTAGTAAAAATAAACGTTCCATTGTATTTTGAAAAAAAGAATATGGCATTCTTAATTTATTAAATTAAACCGACCATTTTACAACGTATTTCAGCGCTTCAAAATAACAGGCAAAAGGCTTCCCTGCAATTAATTGCCACTCCTATTACTACCACTACTACCACTGCTGTTGTTGCTGCTGCTGCTACTACTACTACTACTACTACTACTACTACTGCTACTACTACTACTACTCGATGGTAGCTGCCGGTTCGAATGCCTTGTTGTGAAATAAAGAAAACAAGAGGATAATGATACGTAGATAGTAAATACATCAAACAAATGGACATAGAGATGCGCATTGACATGTTAGAAAACTAAAGCGACATTTAATGGCTCAATACAGAAATGGAATATTTCAGAAACCGAAAGGAGAAGGAAAAACGATTACATAAAACATCATCTCTGGCATAGCAGCTTTTATGCAGCTCGTTTTACCTAAAAACGAAATCACATTAATCTCCGGATAGAATTATTTTCAAAATAGGTAGTTATCTCGAATGTTAATTGATAATGACATTTTATGAAATGCAAATTTTGGGGTCAAAATGCCATTAAACGGAGTTAGTTCAGGAGACATTACGATTTCATATATTGAAATAAGGGAGTTAAGTGAGCATTTCATCCCTCGTATGCGTTCCGAATCATGGGGCAATTAACGCGATATTTTGAAATGTGTCGGTGAATAGGTATCACAATGCAGAATGTAAACAATGCTTTCGCATAAACTTGCAATAATTTCGCTTGATTCTGTTTGGATTCTGCTTACCGAGTGATGCACGGGAATGGAGGTCAGCTGCTTACGCTTTTATTCGTGAGAATGCTTCTTGAAAGGAAGCGTATGAATGATTACTCTAAGAAGGTTCAGAAATGTTTGTATTATAAACATTTATATTATATTCTGTGATATGAGTGCATATTATAACCTGTTATATAAATGGTTATAGTATATCCAGTGATATAGATTTTCCCAGTTATATCCTTAGGTACACATTTTTTAGTATGAACTATGATATAAATTTGTATAGAGGCCTATATCCTATGATATAACATCTTATAGAATATCATGTTATATAAGGTTTTGTAGCATATCGTATGATTTGAATTTTTATAGTATATTCTATGATATAAATTCTTATAATATATCCTATGACATGCGTTTATACTACATCCTAAGACATAAATGTGTATATTATATACTGTTTATAGCATTTCCTATATATGAGCGCATTAGGAAATATAAAGTCTTGATGTAAAGATACGTATAAATAAGTCAATAAGTATAAACTCACCCCTCCTTTAAGAGAATAGTCCATGCTAAGGAAAATGAGCCGATTGAGTGTTTCCGGGAAACGTTGAAAGAAAAGAGAATTCCCTGTATCTAAAGTGATACGAATAAATGACTGTTCAGGCCGCATGCGTCTGCTTCGCGGCTTTCACTCGGAGATTGTGGAACAGTCAAATGTGACATCAACGAGAAAAGAGAGCAGAGATTGTGTGAAGCCCCAAAACTCATAAGAGCAAAGTCTAAAATGATATATGGATAACTTCATATGAATCTAAGGTATGGGGACCGAAGGACATTATTTTCAGTGCTCAGCTGAATACGACTCTCGGCATACTAAAAGCAGGCTTAGCTTATTATTAACCCTAAAGTTAAGAATGGTCGGAAGGTTGCCAACAGTTTCGTCTGTCATTACTAAGAAAGCACGAATGTCAAATTTATCGTTGGGAAACTGGAGTAATTCAAGTAAATTACTTAACTAAGAGGAAATATCTGAATGCTTAAATCAGACATATTTATTGGTTTTTCAGTCAAGAGGAAGGAAAAAAATATTGAGAGGTAATTAATTTTACGTCATGCATTTGAGGTAACGGATTTCATCGAATGAATGCTTCTACAAGTATTTCTGCAAATAGAAGTACCTATACTCGGTTTTTTTCCATCTGTCCACCCGCCTGCGGTGTTTGCGTATGGTAACACTGCGTCCCGGGCTTTAGATAGTTGCATTCAGCTTACATTCAACAATTATAATATCCTATTTCGATTATTAACGGTGTAATTCGCATACAGTAAATTATTAGAACACTTTTCATTGCAAATGTACACCCAGATATCCTTTTATTTACCTAAAAGTTACACACAGTGTAACTATCGAAAGCCCGGGACGCAGTGTTACCATACGCAAACACCGACTGGCGGGTGGACAGATGGAAAAAAACAGAGTATAGTAGCAGAAACTGCAAGTAGAAGCTGAGCATATTCTCATTAATCCCCGAATGGTTGTTTGTCTGTGAATTGTGATATATGGTTTAAATATGAATTGAAAAATTACACTGAGGAATTATGGTTTAGGAATAAATTGAAAAATTACACACATCTCTCTCTCTCTCTCTCTCTTTCTCTGATCGTCTCTCTCCTCTCTCTCTTCTCTCTCTCTCTCTCTTCTCTCTCTCTCTCACCCCCGTTCCGTTTGTCTGATAATTGAACTCCGGAAATTACCTGTCCGAAAGGTTTCCATGGCTGATGAAATATTGTAATTTATTTCCAGATGTTACTGAATGAATGAAAATGCAAACTACATATTATTCAGCATATCACTAATTATGGTGTTCGCTATCTTTTTTCATCAACTATTTTAAAGGCTCATTTCTAACATTTTTATTGCCTTGTACACACACACATACACACACACACACACACACACACACACATATATATATAAATATATATATATATATATATATATATAGGATATATATATATATATATATATGTGTGTGTGTGTGTGTGTGTGTGTGTGTGTGTGTGCGTGTATGTATATACATATATATATATTATATATATATATATATATATATATATATATGTATACACACACACACACACCACACACATATATATATATATATACACACACACACACACACACACACACACACACATATATATTATATATATATATATATATATATATATATAGATATATATATATATATATATTTGTTGTAGCAATCGCCTTTGTGGCATTGAATTCTTTGATGTAGACTTTTTCATATTTCCATACTTCTGTTGTCAATGCTTCTTCAAATTTCTGGATAAGTAGACAGAGTGATGGTGGGTTCAAGCAGATCTATTACATTAAGATTCTCCCTTTCCATTTATACCAAGTCATCAGCTGTAAGCGGATTATGGGAATTGCTAAAGTATTTATTTACAGTACATTAGGGTGGTTCGTAGTTAACACAATATTTACATCACGTTTTATTACAAAGTATGTGATGTTATAACCATTGGTTTTACGTTCTATTTCTATTTCTTGTGTTCATTATGAAATTATCAATTCCTTTGGTGGCGACATTAGGATGATTAGGGTGTGTCGCTCTTCTTCGAGAGTGACCTTGACCCTGGTTTCGCAAATGTGCAGAGGGAAACTTCTCTCGGCTTCCAGCTGTGTGTTTAAACTAGGCTATGCATAATGCTTCTGTGATTGTTATGTTCCGATATGAATTGCATCTGTGTTTTATTTTAGCGTTGTCTATCAAGTCTTGTAACGATAGTTTCTTGTTGTGTTGTGTGTAGTGCTGGAAGATGGTTCTTGCGTTTCTGTGCGCGAGTCATCTCCGTCTGTGGGAGAGGATTTCCTACCAATGTCATTTTCTCTGGAACGACTACATTCCTCCTCGGGGCAAATAAATTCATAAACTACATTGGTAGTTTATCCTCTGCGTGGGTATGGCAATGCTATTGCTCATACCAGTGATGCCAGTAAGCGGGGTTTGCAGTATATTCGGATGTTTATGTCGGTATAAGGGGCTCGTTGGTTTGGCGTTCTTCCTAATAATCATCTTAATTATGTAGCTGCTGTTGTTACATATTTGTTAAAGTTAGTTTGGTAGTATATTGCTATCTGTTCCTCTGTCTTCGGGTCGTGTTGGTCTGTGGTGGTGGTGTCTTGCTTGTAGTATCAGTAAAAGTCTTGCGAATTTCTGATTGTATCATATTGCCTTCAAATCCGTTTTTAGTGAGTAGCTGTTGCATTCTGTCTAATTCCAGGTATGTCGTCTTCCACGCGTCGCCGTGGGTGAATGCCCACCGTACATTTGAACGGATTACAGACCGCTTATAGGCCTACGGGCATTCATCTCTTGCGTTCTGGCAGCGCCCGATGTTGGTAGCCATTGTGTATACCTATGAGTTACATTTGTTGGTTTCGTTGTTTACTAGTACATCTAAAAATGGAAGTTTCTGGTCTAAGTTGTGCTCTGTGATGAAGGTTAATACGGATTTTTCTGTGAAGATGTCTTTTAAAGTCTGAATATCTTGTCTGTTGATTGTTACGATGAAAATGTCGATGAATCTAGTATAGAATTCTGGTTTCTCAGGGTTATTAAATACAGTGTCCTTTAAATTTGCCATATGTTCGCCATGATAACGCCCAGGGGGGAACCCGTTGCTACACCATCAATTTGGCGGTATAATTCTGCTTTGTGTGAGTAAAATGATGCTTCTTTTGTGCATGCTGAAGATTTTTGTGGTGGGGTTCGTTATGACCGGTATATGTGGTTAACGATGAGGTCAATGGTGGTGTCTACAAGCACTTTAATGGAAAGGCTTCGACGTCCATGGATGCGATTTCGTTGGTTGTGTGTTTGGTTTTCAGGATGTCTATGAATTCTATTGCTGATCTTAGCGTGTAAATTCATCGGTATGTACGGGATGATTATGTCGTTCAAGGTCTTGACTATTTTGTAGGTGGGGGATGTGATGTTTAATATGATTGGTCTGAGTGGGCTTGTTGTCTTCATGTGTCTTTACTGTGCCATAGCAATTCTATAAATAGTCTTCCACGATGTTCGGGAAAATATTTTCATGGCATTGTGCGTTAGCCGTCTTTGCCAAGCGTCTCTTTTTCTTCTTCAACTGGTCTAGAGGGTCTTTGTGGAGTTCAGTGAAACTCGTTGTGTCGTTTAAAGTTGTCCATCTTCTCGTCGTATTCTTGTTTTAACATAACCACGTATATAACTGCTTTGTCCCCTTTGCGTATAATTATGTTTTCTTTGTTCTCAAACTCTGCGTATGATTACTATGTTTTCGTTGTTTTTAAACTGCGTATAATTATGATTTCGTCATTTTTAAACTCGTCGTTAATATCTTGCTTGTCTCCAGTAGCTCTTCAATGCACCGGCCTTCCATGTCGACTTTGCCTTCGTGTTCAATTTGTTGCAAATTGTCTATAAGTTTTTCTATGTTTATTCATTTTTCTTGTATGTTCTTCCAATGTAATGGCTATTTCTGTCAAGTTGATGTAGCCTTCTTTTTTATGTTCATTCCTCACTCTCCCACCATATATTTATGTAGTTTCTTCGAGTGTCTGGTGTCTAATATGGTCTCCTGTCGTCCTATTTCCGTCCTAATTGCGTTCTTGATGTGCTGTTGGTCTTGTTCGTCGGCGAGGTTACTTATAACCTCCCATTTCTCCCTCTTCTCTTGTTGCAAGGATCTTAATTTGCTGGTGACGTCTGTGATCCCCTGTCGGAGAATAGCTTCTGTTTCGCTCCAGGTAGCCTACGTCTCTGCTCTCCATTATTCTGCATGGTTTTCTGCTGTTTCTCTCATTCACAATTTTTGTTGTTGGCAATCGCCTTGGTGGCATTGACTTCTTTGATGTCGACTTTTTTCATATTTTCCTTACTTCTGTTTTTAATACTTCTTCAAACTTCTGGATGGATAAGTAGACAGAGTCGTGGTGTGATTTCCATGTATTTAAAACGGTCCGGTGGAATTTTAGATAAATGGAAAAAAGTATGCATCAAAGATATCAATGGGACTATGGGGATTGCCTACAACAAAAATTGTCAGAGAGAAACTGCCCGAAACACACATACATACAAACGCACACACACACACACACACACACACACACATATATATATATATATATATATATATATATATATATATATATATATATATATATATATATATATATATATATATATATATATATATATCGAGAAAAAATTCCCCTTCGGTTAAGCATATATGAAAAATATATTAATTCCGAGGTAGAGCGAATTATATATTAAAGGACATTGTAGCTCGATATATGTATATGAATCACGGAAATGTGATATGACTTATATATATATATATATATATATATATATATATATATATCATATATATACATATATATATATATATATATATATATATATATGAAATTGTAATAGCCACGATGCCCTCTTAACTTCTCAAATTCTTTGCTCTTTTTTGGAAACGCTTGTCACTACAATGCCTTGAGCTCCAACTTCAAAGAATTTTTTTTTTTTTTTTTTAAGAAATCATAATGTCCGTTAGCAGGAAACGAACCCGCGTTACCATAATCACGACGAGGTGGCCTTGCCGACCTGACCACCTCGTCGTGGTTATGGTATGGCGGTTTCGTTTCTTGCTAACGGACATTATGATTTCTTAAAAAAAAAAAAACATTCTTTGAAGTTGGAGCTCAAGGCTTTGTAGTGACAAGCGTTTCCATAAAAGAGCAAAGAATTTGAGAAGATAAGAGGGCATCGTGGCTATTACAATTTCATATATATATATATGTATGTATATATATATATATATATATATATATATATATATATATATATATGTTATCCCCTCCTCATAGAGGATGAGGGATATAAAAATTACCTCTTCGAGGTATGTTGGTAGCCTTGGCCTTACTGCAGTAAGGCACTGAGCGACTTTCTCTCTATTTACCAACTCTCTCTCTCTCTCTCTCTCTCTCTCTCTCTCTCTCTCTCTCTCTCTTCTCTCTCTCCATCAACCAACCAACCTCTGTGTAACTCACATATCACAATCATCTCTGGTAGCTTAATCATACTCGTGAACTACAAAAATACATTTATTTAAGAATAAAAGGATTAACTAAATGAATCTTATTCTCAAAGAACAAAATGGTCGACTGAATAAGTTAAAATTCAAAATCCAAATAATTGCACCACTGTTATTCAAACAGAAAACCCAAATAACACTGGGGATCGAACAAAACCCGTCCACCACTTTTTCTACAATTACTAACATTAGTTTAGTCATAAAAAAGGCAACTCGAAAAGTCATAACAGTCTTATAAGTGACACCGCTCCATTAGGGGAAACTCCAATTCCAGGCTACCAGACCTGCCAGAAACGTCTGTTAGAAGATAGAAAGGAAAGGGACCCCACATAAACAAATTACAAACAAATCAAAATGACATAAATCAAAAAAGTCATATGGAAAAGGACATCTCTGAAATGAAGGTCTGAAATACAAAAAGACAAAGCCACACTCAGGCTTAAAAGTACGCTTACCCATTTCAGCTGTGAGCACTAACTTAAAAACAAAATAATACAGGCTAAATACGGCCATTCTCAAAACAAGTCCGTTTCTCCGACTTGGGTGCTTCTCTGTCTTATTTATCTTATCTTCCCATTATGTAGCGGAACAGCTCGTATATACACAACCACGAACTTTCTCACAAGACACTCCCCATCATATGACGCCACTGATTCGTCACAAGATCATTACACTGGAACAGAAGCGTGGCGTCATATACGGCTCATTTTCACACCCATAAGAATCTACCCAAAACTAGGTCCTTACTTCTGCTCATGCACGGACACAAACCGTGGCCTGTCTTTGCTTAGTCAGTAACTTCGACATGTGCCACCCAAATGATGCGTAAACATTTCCGGAGCTCACTTTGCTTCCATGGGAGCTAACGCTGAATCTATCATTTTAAAGAATGCCATTGCTCACCACATCTGTCTATCAACCATAGGTCAACAGAATAAAACAATTTAAATATATAATATATATATATATATATATATATATATATATATATATATATATATATATATATATATATGTATGTATGTATGTATTTGCGTGTGTATCAATAATACTGATAATATCAACACTATTCATTTTATTAATAGTAGTTTTTTGTGATTGTAGATATTGTCCCTGTAGACAATTTTTATGATTATTTATTCATACAGCTCATTTCATAGCTTCCTGGATTATACAATAAGACTAATTTAATCTGTCATTAAATTGTTTCATCGAAATGGTTCTGTGCCTCAAATTACAGAATGTCTGACCAAGTCGTGAGAATAATTTTCTACTTCATATGCAATGACATTTATAGCATAAACTACCTTTAATGTTTATCACATTTATCACTTATTTGTGTTTTGTAACCTTTATCATTACCCTATTTACATTTAGATTTCAGTGAATTTGTTATTATTTTTTCTTTTGTTTATTTAATATAATATTTTAGCATTTTTAAATAGAATTGCTTTTTATTATTTGTGAAATTTCGTAAACGAAACTTGAACCATTCGTTTAGATAAAACCTCACCATATTATATCAATTACTTTCCATTTTTTCCATCGGTGTGATAATTTCAGGATCATTCCAGGAATGTTAGAAAGAGTACTAATTTGATTTTCAAATTGCACACACATATAATATATATATATATATATATAATATATATATCATTATATATTATATATACTATATATATATATATATATAATATATCTCTATATATATATATATACATATATATATACGTATATATAGCCAAAATTTGCAGGGATGACGTTGCTGGCCCAACGACGTTTTTCTTGACATCTAAGACGCTGGCACTTAAATACAGTTGGAAAAACTGGTGAAATGTAGACGTGGTACGATTCGATGACCTAACACACGTGACCCGTACTTTGCATCATTTATCCATAACTAGAAAAGGAAGACGGGAAGGAAAACGGCGGCCCTGTACAATTCTGCGAAAACGTAAGGAGGTAGCAGATTCCGGAGCTTAAAAGTCAGAACTGAATATATAGTCATTCATGAGATTTTCAAGAAGCAGAACCTGGCTCTTAGCCCCGAGATCCTCGTTTTCAAGCCTCGAGTAAAGTTGAAATGCTCTCCGAACATAATTCACCCTCGTGATGGGGGAGAAGAGTCTCGTCTTGTAAACAAGTGATTGATAAATTCGGTCGCTAATGATTCCGATCGACGGAGGCAAAGACGTTCCTTAATCAAGACGTAGACTAATTGCATTGGAGAGTTAAACGGATTTAATTGCGGGAAATGGACGGACGGCGACCTTCTTAATTATGATGTTTGCTAAGCAAACATACATACTATATATATATATATATATATATATATATATATATATATATATATATATATATATATATATATATATATATATAAGTCACATCACATTACCGTGATTCATATACATACATCGAGCTACAATGTCCTTTAATATCTAATTAGCTCTACCTCGGAATTAATATATTTTCATATATGCTTAACCGAAGGGGAATTTTTTTCTCGATAATAGATTTACCTGTACCTGGGCGCGAACAGGTAAATCTATTATCGAGAAAAAAATTCCCTTTCGGTTAAGCATATATGAAAATATATTAATTCCGAGGTAGAGCGAATTAGATATTAAAGGACATTGTAGCTCGATGTATATATATATATATATATATATATATATATATATATATATATATATATATATATATATATATATATTTATATATACTGGGAAAATACTGATTTTTTTAATGCTTATTTTTTCTTATTACACTTTCATTTATAATTACTCTCTCTCTCTCTCTCTCTCTCTCTCTCTCTCTCTCTCTCTCTCTCTCTCTCTCATCTCTCTCCTCTATGTAGGTGTGTAAATCTTCATCTCAAAACCATTCATAAGATATTCTCTCATCTTTTCATTCTCCCTCGGTCAAAAGTATTTAATCCTTTCCATGCTGTAGCCTTTTCTGTATCTAATCATTAAGCATTCTATCTAAACCATTTAAAATCCAAGGGAACAAAACATTCGTAACGGGGAGTGAGGAAAGATCACCATACATATTTCGAGTTTGAATGGCAAAATAAAATTTAAAAACTCTTTTATACGTTGAGCACAAATCAGTGCCTCGTACTTCCAGGACATCTAGTGACAGGCCATTATCATTGTATTCAGTGTCATCATATTTTTTTAATTATTATTGTTTTTCCCTGATTTTGATTGATTATTTAGTGGTTGCACTTGAAGTTGGGACTAATACCAGAAATATTGAAAGTCGCATATAATTTTTAAAATGCTAAGATGATTTTTTATACCAGACACTAATTGTTGAAGGCATCTGGTTTTCAGAATTCAACACTAGACGTCGAAGATGTTGGTGTAGACTTTTTTAGAAAATTTATCTGAAAAGTTAACAGTTTTTGCCTAATGTTTGTACCATTTTTTAGTTAGATAATTTCCCGAACATTTTTCACAATGGCGTGTTTTCAAACTTCATGTCAATAATTGTTCTCGTGATTGCGATGGAATTTTGTATTAATTTTCAAAAATATGTTAACCTTCGCGTATTTTCCAGGATCACAGAGCAATATGAAGGCAACCTTTTTTCCAGATTTAGGTGCTTAAGCAGCTCAGAATAGGAGCCTCACAATTTTACTCACCTTGGCGTTGTAAAGTGAATGACATATTTTATGAAACATGCCCAAACGGCCATATCTTGTCTTGTAGCATTCAGAGAACTGGATTCTCAATTATAAAGACTAAATAGATATGTGATTGAGCTATGGAGTGATGAATTACTGTAATTAAACATCCAATGGCATGGTGTTGTTACATAGTTTATTGTCTATCACAATTCCTCGAAAGATATTGGAGAAAAACTATGGTTACCGCTTTGTCCGTGATGTAGATAAAAATCTGATTTAAAAATATGCACACTATTGTCATAAGGGCCGCAAAAAAACATGCCTGTTCGTCTAACAAAATTATAGAAGGTTAAAGAGATTTTCCTTTGATCTTTTTTTATTTTCACACATTACTGCTTACTGTCACGGACCCACCACCTGTCACTATATATTAGAAATACCTTTTCTATACAAAATTCTAAACATTTACCGCAGATTAATTGTAACGTTAGATGAAAGTTTTAAGTGATTTCAAATCAAGCTTAAAATAGAATCTTCTGGCTCGCGAATTATTTTCTCCCTTTGATAGCTCTGTGGATATCAAAAGAACTCTAGCCCTTTTTTTATGTCATACCAGTCGGAAATAACCCATTTTTGTACTAATACGCTTGCCCCCGTGAAAGGTGATAGCGGGCTAAAGGAATTTTGCAGTTGCAAAGTGCTAATAATATATCAAGAATTTATATTGCTCAGAATTTTAAATTTCGCAGATAGAGATTTTTATATATATTTTTTTTTTTTATCTATGATGCTTATACGAAAGATATAAGTTTATTAATACATGTTACGATTTATATACTGTAGATAATACATGAAGATCATATAATAATAATAATAAAACTCCCTCATCCACACCACACACAAAAAAAATTAGGTCTAAAGTTCCAAACTAGTTCTTTCTCCAAAAAATAGAATAAAATATTACCTTATTCTTTATCCTGAATATGTAAGCATTGTATAGTTCATTAGTAGTGTGAGGATGTTCAAATCACCACGCGAATGTTCCCATTTGTTAACCTTAACCATTCTTTGGGATGAGGAAGAGGAGGAGAGACGAGACGAGAGTTGATCCCATGAGAGTAAGCTAAATTCTTTGATGAGAGAGAGGGGATGCGAGAGAGAGAGGAGAGTGAAGGGGGGAGAGAGAGAGAGAGAGAGAGAGAGAGAGAGAGAGAGAGAGATTGTCGTACCTTTTTCCCTTAGTGATTAAATTCATTTCAAGAAAATTATTGCCTCGATCAACCTGATTCAAAGTAAGCTTGATTTCTCGAAGGATTTCAGTAATCATCATAAACCACGGATTCATTTTGGGAGATTTAACTATTAGAGATTAACCTCTCTCTCTCTCTCTCTCTCTCTCTCTCTCTCTCTCTCTCTCTCTCTCTCTCTCTCTCTCTCTCTCTCTCTCTCTCTTTCTGAAACCGTAGTTGGTTCTCATATTGGACAAGAAAGCTTACGCAATGTGTGCGTTATCATAAACATCCAGCATGTCTTTGTTGACCTAAGCAAAGGATTATATACTTGAGTGTTATTCGACTGTTATCGGTCTCACCTTGAGTAAATAAAAAGGAAAAATAGAAAAATAACTGAAAAGAGTGATCGGTGATCCTATGAAAATTGATACCAGCGTCCCATAATGAAAATGTCGAGGGCTCGAGGTAATTATCACCCAGACCGGTGAGAAGCCGTTCATCTATACACACTCGCACCCATATATATATATATATATATATATATATATATATATATATATATATATATATATATATATATATATATATATATATATATCTGTGTCTGTCTGTCTGTCTATAGCCGATGGAACCAGAATTATGTTAGACATAAGAAAACTCCTCTCCCTCAGATTTGGCGAAAGCGGTAAATAATTTTGACAAAGTGGTAAAAGGAATCGAGTTGTAGACTCACGAAAGATATAAAATTAACGTATACAAAATATACATCCTTGTGAAAGTCAACAAACAATTTTCCTTCTTTCAAACCGCGAGAAAAATGAGAAGTACAAAAAGCTAAAAGCAAAAAGATCAACACGAACTTTCGCTGCCTGTGAGTGTTCAAGAATAATTGACAGAGAACAGCGCGTCTTTCTCCTTCTTCTTCCTCTTCTTCTTCTTCTTCGTCTTCTTCTTCTTCTTCTTCTTCTTCCCAAACACAAAGAAAGGAAACTAATGGAGAAGTGCGAAGAAAGAACAACAGTAAATTATTAAGTTCTTGCAGAACATTTGCTTGTTCGAGACAATGCAGCCTTTGTGAAATGAATGTTTCCGACGACAGCAGTTTTAACAATGCGCTTTAGAAATACTGAAGTAAAGAGCGTGTTAAGTTTACTTTCTTATTAGAGTTTTGAAGGTTAAATGAAATCCGAGTGAGAAAAGGACGACGTTGACATTATTTCTCTCACATTACTGGTACGTACAGTAGGCTACGTGAGCACAAACTCGCGCTTTTACTTTATGTATTGTGAATATGCTTTTAATATCTGTATAGTATCTGTAACGATATTCATGAGGAAAATATTATCTATGATCAACTCGAACTCTTTGCGCATATAAATCTAGAGAAGTCAATCGGTGCTTTCAGTTAGGGGATTATTTGTCTTATTGATTTGACCATGAACTGGCGGTACGGTAAAAATGTAAACCTAGAATCAGAGTAATGTAGAGTCCTTGGAGTTATGACGCGAAATAGAATTGAGACATAAAGACGATTGACTCTAAATATAAGGTTTATAAAATTATGTTTGAGGCTCTAGTGACAAATAGAAAAAAAATAGACCTAAAGTTATTGGTGGAGTCCATCAACTGTGAATATCTGATGAAGGAGGCGCTTAATTTTGAGGCATCTTTCACACCTCATTCTCCTAAGTTTAATCTTTTTAATTTGCCTTTATTCAAACGAAGGTTGAAAAGGAAAAGAGGTATTATATTACTGGCCCCTGATTGTTACAGCACAAATTACTACAAAAGGAGAAATGACGATCATTCTTCTAGTTGTTTCGTGAACTAATGAATCTGCGTTAAATAACGCAGAGAGGAGGTGAAGGGAAATGAGTTGACGCATTTCTGAAAAAAAACGAAAAAGGTCAAGTTGCCGGAGGAAAGATGTTATAGAAAACTGAAGTTGGTAAAACAAGGGCGTGATCCGACCGCCAGCTTTCTCGGGATCCATGCAAGATTTTCCCCTGACGCATAAGTTGCAAACATTATATTCCTAACTTAACGTGAAGAGGTCTTCGTAATTGATACTTGTAATTAGTACTACTCATACTAACAACAAGGATCAAATAAAACTGACACAAATTAAACACGTTCATATATTCTGTTATATGTGGAAACATAAAATAATTGCACAGAAATATAGCCTCTATATTTTAAGTACCTCCAATAACATGCTAAACTCTACGGCCAAATATCCCCATGTTTCACCAACAAAAAAATAAAAAACTACGTAACATTTTTTTAGAAATAAATCTTCTGCATTGTTTAACATGCACATTATTTATTTTTTGCATTTTCATTCTAATAAATCATAGATGTCCTATCCTAAAGTTCCTGTATCTTTAGCTCAATCCGAAACACCCTTTTCAGACCTTTTTAGGGTTTCCTACCCCAACATGAACAACAAGCACAATAACAACAAAGTAATTAGTAGGCTTACTCCACGAATAATCGAAAATGTAAAATGGGAGGAAATTATAGCAAAGACAGTATAATTAAATAACTATCACGTGTAGAAAAGAAGCCAGAGCCCATTTTGTACGTCCGGAACATCGATTAAGGCCAATGAAGTGGACAGCACGAGGAGATCAGTAGTCATACTGTGTAGTGATTTGTCTTTAATTACACGCTTTGCAAATTACGCATCGAAGACAAGCGAAGTGATTTCATATCAGATTTCTTTATGTACACTATATATGTATACATATATATATATATATATAATATATATATATATATATATATATGCATGTATATATCTTATTTATATACATCATATGTTATTGTATGTAGTTGCGTGCGTGTGTGTGCGATGCTGCTTATTTGTAGGTTTAGGTTGGGTGTGAGAAGAATAGTTAGTCTCCTATCGAAAATCTTTAAGTGATTGCCTATTGAACAAGAAAGCCTAATGCCATCCCATAATCGCTCGTAGGCCCAGAAAGGGAACAGAATGGTGGAAAGAATGCTAAGGAGGACGCAGAACTACATCCCAAAAAGTGGTAAACCCTTCACTCGACAGAGATGTAATCACGAAAAACGTGGAATTGTACTAAAATCCTTCATTTTTCGACGCTTTCTTTTGCATAATTATTTTCCAATGGTCCTAATACCAGTAAAGTACCAAAGTCTTCATAGTTCATTATGCGGAAAAATTACATGTATTTCCTCATCTGCATCACTTAAAAATCCCAAATCAGTTATGATAATATTATTGTCATAAAGGGGTAGTCAACTCTGAAGGTTTCATGTTAGTGCAAAGGCAACCTACCATACATCAACTCGTTGGATTTTTTAACGGTAGGTAACCTACCGTTACAACCGTTGTGCGGTCAAGAAAGGAAAACCTTCGCAAGTATGAGAGCCAGGGAAAATAGAAGGCAGCTCAGTTGTGAACAGCTACAGAGGGGGTCAATATGGAAATTAGACAAAGAAGAAAATGTTTCTTTTTTGATACATATACATATTAATTTCACCTGATATAGATCCTTCCAATCATGGCCATGTTTTTAGGGGTGAATTACTAGCCCCAGGTCCTTTCTTGATCTTCGTTGATGTTATTTCCCAAGAGACAATTGGTGGCCACCCAACCAGAAAATCACATACACCCACACTATATATATATATATATATATATATATATATATATATATATATATATATATATATATATATATATATATATATATATATATAGATATAGAGATGAGAGAGAGAGAGAGAGAGAGAGAGAGAGAGAGAGAGAGAGAGTGAGAGGGAGAGAGAGAAAGAGATCTATTTAGTGAGGGGCTCGCTAGACAATGCTAGACATTTGCAGCTGGGTAGCCACCAAAAGCAAACTGTGGCGATAGCAAACGTGAGCTGACCACTGCACCACTAGCCAAAGTAACCATTGAGGATAGTTTCACCTTGACAATGCAGGTTCGCCATTTTGCACGATTAATGCTATATAAATCTTCACTAGTTGAAAATAGGTTCTTTGATGTAATTAAAAAAAATATTAATACGTTGTGATTATGTTAATCAGGTATGCTCATATTTGTACAGACCGTTTTCAATGCTACAAAATACATTTAATGGTTAAACGTTCTTATTTACATATTTGAAGTAAATAATTATGATAAATTATCCCTATTATTAGTTGAAATTAATTTGGTAATTATTTTATTTTACATATGTACATTATATGTATGTATTCTCACATATGTATGTATATATATATGCATATGTATTCATATGTGTATATAGTGTACATATGTATATATATATATATATATATATATATATATATATATATATATATATATGTATATGTATTTATATATATATATATATATATATATATATATATATATATGTCAAATAAAAAAATCACCGTACCGTGCTTCTCAGTTTGTGTACAGAGGGATCCTCAACGACATACCTAATTAGCATGATGAAATATATTTGAAAATATATATACAAAGGATGCAGATTTCGTCCATCCACAGAAGGATGAAACAATGAATATATATTTTGAAATTTTTATAAATATTTTACAACAAGGAAATTTGCAGATTTCTTCTGCATTTCAGGTATATTGAAACCGGGAATCAAGGTATATCAAACTGGATCTTCCTATAATATATATATATATATATATATATATATATATATATATATATATATATATATATATATATATATATATAGTTTTTTTTTTTTTTTTTTTTTTTTTTTTTTTTTTGTGCGCGCAAGCTCGTGGGCCACACACACACTAGAGATTTATCGGATGACTGAAAATGGGATTTGCGTATTCGGATACAAATTTTTTTAAATTAGCGGATGTGGATGAGGATATCAATCTTTTAAATTTGCGTATGCGGATGCATATTTGATGATAATACCCTCGCGGATGTTGATGTGGATTCGGATACTTTATAGATCTAAATAATGTATATATATTTAATTTTTAATAATGATTTTTAGCCACATAATTCAAAATTCTGTGATACTCATGTACGTGTGTGTATGCTTTCATAACAGCATACAGTACAACAGTAACAGCGATACCCAAACATTTTAGTTGTCTGGGCACAAGGTTATTTCATGCTCACTGCAAGATAAGGGTAACATAACTCAAAGGGTGTGTGTTTCTTAAAAAGCGAAATACCCTACATTTATGAATACAGCTGCTCGAAATGACATGAAATTGCTAAAACAAATATGCTATAAAACTAATATGCTATAACAGAGCTACATATTAAGTAGAGTATGAAATGTGTAATTGTGTATCATGTATTCTGTATGAAGATAAGAACAATTCAAATTTAATGGGGAAAAAATCTGATTTTAGCTATAATGCATGAGTATGAACTGTTGAACATTGAGCATGGGGTAATATCTGCATTCTCAAACTGATGATGCGGTTGCGAATGTTACTTGCAATGCTAATGCAGATGTTAAGATATTGTCGATGAGGATGAAGATTTATAAAAATATCCGGATATCTGACACATCACTAATATGCACGCATATATATATATATATATATATATAATATATATATATATATATATATATATATAAGATAATATATATATATATATATATATATATATATATATATATATATAATGCAAACTGTTTCCCTATGGAGGTATTTCGACAGAAAAGTTATGGCCTTACGATTTGTCAGCAAGTCTCTAGGGATGGGGTTGATAGCCTCACGTCCAATTTCCTGTAACATTTCCGATGTATATTTCTCTCTGTGAACAAACACAAATGCTCTTACTAAATACCTGTTTCTACCTGTTAAAGTTTAGAAGCTACATAGCGTCCCTTGACCTGTTAGAATGTTTTGTTTATAAATCAAGAAGCTGTGACCTCCGAATCATATGCGTACCTCGCCTCACAATATTATATATATATATATATATATATATATATAATATATATATATATATATATATATATAGTATATATATATCTATATATATATGTGTATGTATATATATATATATATATATATATATATATATATATATATATATATATATAAGTTAATATCAAAGATAATATCTCTAGCCTCAGAGAAAAAGAAACAAATCTTTCGGAAGCTTTAAGCCAACGATATCTTCACCTTGATTGGCCTCGCTTTTAAGCATCGTCAATTTAACAGACCGCTGGATTTTCACGTAGAATCTTCCCTCAGTCCTGAACTTCAAGAAAAATCTTAATGAAAAGCGATTTTTGTTCATCATTTTACTTTCCATCCGTCACGCTGGAAAATGTCCGTTCGTGCCCTGTCACCAAGGCACCTTTCAGCCACGACTGATGCTGCCAGCTCTCTCTCTCTCTCTCTCTCTCTCTCTCTCTCTCTCTCTCTCTCTCTCTCAAGTTAATCATTTATCCTAGCATTACTTCAAATACATAAGATGGTCCTATCCCTTCTCTCTCTCTCTCTATCTCTCTCAACGTTTTCCAATATTTTAGACTAGCACTACAAATACATATGTTGGTATCCTCTCTCTCTCTCTCTCTCTCTCTCTCTCCTCTCTCTCTCTCTCTCTCTCTCTCTCAAGTTTTTTAATCATTTATCCTAGCATTACTTCAAATACATAAGATGGTCCTATCATATCCTTTCTCTCTTCCTCTCTCTCAATGTTTTCCAATATTTTAGACTAGCACCACAGATACATAAAGTTGGTATCCACTCTCTCTCTCTCTCTCTCTCTCTCTCTCTTTCCCCTTAAATTTCGTCCCTCCCTACTGTGGGGCAGCTGCCCCTCCCCCTCGAGGAACAAAGTTCATCGAGTTGGCGGTGTTTTTACTAAGGCTGTTAGGCGTTTCAATTAGCGGAGTGCATCCATGTCCCGGTTGGTAATTAGATCCATGATCATTATTAATTGATCTGTCTGGAAACGGCGGCTGATTTTGGCACCTCCCCTATTTTTCCTGCCTTCTTTTATTCCAATCTCCCTGTCTCCCTTGCTCTCTCCCTCTTTTTTTTTTCTCTATCTCTTTTTTTATGTGAGAGATTTTTTATACATAGACTACCTATGAACTCGTTGTTGATATCATTTATTTTAAGGCGTTATGAAACTATCAGACCGTGTACATAGAAGAGGGAAATGGTTGAAACTATTAAAAGTACGTTAATTGGTCTAGTACCGTTTGGCTAGGCATTGCGACAGGTTAAAATATAAACATATTATATAGTATATATGACTGGTTTCTTAGCAAGTTATCTGTATATTAGAACGCGCGGTGTAATTGTGGTTTCACTGGAAAACCGTGGAACAGTTTAGATCCTAATTTATGATTCCAGAGAAAATATGTCTTCTTTGATTTTGCATGTGTGGATGATGTTTTTTGTAACCTATATAACAATAATTTGTGATAGATTAAGTGGTACGAATGATTTCTCTTGGAAATGAGGTAAATTTTGCGTCAATATTTCTGTTATGGTTCTAATATTTATTCGGACACCCTATTAGATTTGATGAAATAGCTCCAGTGGCTCTTTAGAACTTCCGAAGTTTTGCCACGTTTTAACGTATAACAGGAAAATTTATATTTTATCTATAATAATTCAATTTTCATATCATAACTCTTATGAATAAATTTCTATTCACTGATATTTACAAATCCACTGAATGTCTATAAAACAGATTAACAAAACTAACAGAATTCTTTTGGGTGAAGTCATGCCAGTAATGTTATTATGCAAATATTTTATTATGCAATTTTTTCAGAATTTATATTAATGCATGATATATACAACTATGAATCTAATTTAATGATCATCAAACTTGCCATAAATGCAGCATTTGGCAGTGTTTGAGATTAAAGATCATAATATTTATATATGTATATATATTTACATTTTCTGTACAACAATTAAAAATAAAACAATAGCCCATTCTTTTTTTCACGTTAGATTTTTTCAGCACCAACTCTCATTAGTTTTTTTTTTTTTTGCGGAAATTCATCACTTATATTTGGCTTATATTTGGACTTTCATGCTTTATTTAGTGAGGATAATTCCACAGGATATTCTGTAACATTCATACTGTGCTGCCAAGTTGAAAGTAAAGTTATAAAATCTGAATGTTTTCGAGTGGCCTCTCCATGCAAGAAACTATCATTAGTTATTGAAAAGTCTGAGAAATCTTTAAGATATAAGCTTTTCATTTTAATCGTTTGGCATCATTATTGAAGAGTCTCTGGTTTCTGGTTGGTGAGCTGGAGACTCTACTCTGTTTTTTTCCATCTGTCCACCCGCCTGTGGTGTTTGCGTATGGCAACACTGCGTCCCGGGCTTTAGATAGTTACGCTATGTGTAAGTTTTAAGTAAATAAAAGGATATCTGCGTTTACATTTGCAACTGAAAAGTGTTTTAATAATTTACTGTATGCGAATTACACCGTTAATATTCGAAATAGGATATTGTTATTATTGTTGAATGAAAGCTGAATGTTACTATCTAAAGCCCGGGACGCAGTGTTACCAACCACCACAGGCGGGTGGACAGATGGAAAAAAACCGAGTATAGTGACCATTATCAGTTTAAGATCATAATTCCATCAATGGTATGTTAGAATAGCCCAGGAAATTATTGGCCTTTTGAATCGCTTCTTTCTGTACTTCCTATTACACTTCTATTACTTCTTTTAGCTGAATACCATATTCTTTGGCAGCTGGAATTTCAAGTCATTGGCCCAATTGTGATGTTGTTCCATATGAATAGGGTTCAGCTTCTGAATAATAAGGATAATAATAATAATAATAATGCAGTACGTTTACCCAAGACAAATCATTGCTATCATCCCATTTTAACTCTCCTCAGTAACCACCACACTATAGACAACATATTTGATTTCGTAAATTTTGCTGCTTATGGATGAATATTGATACAATGAATAAAATATAACTTAGAATCAAACACAGTAAACCAGCCACGCGCCAACAAGTTATAATTTAAATTTATCGCATTATTAAATGTTTTTTTTTTATTTCTTATACTGATATCGCTTTTGACCAAGGAAATCTGTGATCCACGCGGGTGTTGATGGACCCCTATATTTATTCCCTAAGGCATTCGACCCTTGGGTGCTCCCATTGACCACCCTGGAGACCCAACAAATTTCAAATCTTTCGATTTTTTTTGGTCTCTGTCAACTATCACGCTATAAATGATTCTTGGTAGAATTGGATGTGGTCAAAATATTAGTTTTGAAGGCGCATTTTTATCATAGAAATGCCAGCTTTTTTTTTTTTTTTTAGATATTTTACGCTTACTAGGGGAGTAAGCCTATAAACAACTTTGTTGTTGTTATTGTTTTTGTTCTTGGTTGTTAGAGGGTGGGGGTGGTGTTGGAATAGGCCTACAAAGAAAGAGCCTAAAAATCTTTGAAAAAGATGTTTCGCATTGAGTTAAACATAAAAGAATTTTAGGATGGGGTATTTATGATTTATTTGTTAGAATGAAAATTTTTTTAAATATATAATTTATGCAATAATCATAGAAATATAAACGCTTGCTGGAAAGATTAATAAAGAATTGAGAAACTTGCCTGGATATTCAGGCGATCTGGAAGGGGGGGGGGAGGGGGGGAGACGAGCAAATTTCTACAGATCCCGGAAAAAGCAAGAATTGCTAATAGTTGTCTGGTGCATTCGAAAAAATGGAAAAGAAAAAATGATTTCGAAGTTCCTGGTGACCGATATAGATTATGTAACGTACGTAAACAAGGTTCAGATTTAGATATCTCGGGTGACTGACCAGAAAATGTCCGATGTTGAATCTTTCCTCAGCTATGACCTTGAGCTTTCCGTTCATGCATAGCCTGGCTGCCATACGCTTGACGTATTTTACTCTTTTTCCAAAGCATTTGACAACATTTTATTCTAGTTGTCTGGTAGTTTTTATGATAGTATTTCGAAATGACCCCTTGCCAAACAGGTACGGGTCATTGTGGGACGTTTCCAAATCTTCGAGGAGGATACTGACCCTTTGGATGGTAAGATGGTCTCATTCGAAAGCGCTAAGTGTTCCAGCGATGATCCAGTAGCTCGCGGTAGATTTGAAAACGATTGAATTATAAAAAGAACTTGTGTGCTGTAGAAATACCAGCTTCATTTGTATTTTAAGAAAATATTTTTGGGTAGATGCTTGTCCATTTTACCACTATTAAAAGAAAATTTAGGTCACAGCGAAAACAATGTTTAAGTTCACATTTAGCAGTCTGCCCTTCTGATGCTTAGTCCTCAAATGATAATTCTTTTCAATCTTATTCCAATTTAGAGGATAAACAGTTAGAGAACAGAATATCATACCCATCAAGGTATAAGTTGTTGATATAACTCGTACTACGTGTGAAATTGGGAAAACTTAATAATCTCATTAGTTTTCTGAGAAAACTTGCGAAATGATCTATCATACCCACCTCTGCTCATGCGGTTCTCAGTCGAGCAATTTTGTCTCCAAACGTGACCCCTTTCGAAACCCCAGTCGTTTTGTGATGCTTTTGAAATCTTTTTCAAAATTATTATTATTATTATTATTATTATTATTATTATTATTATTATTATTATTATTATTATTGTACTTAGGAAGCAGACCCTCTCTCAAGCATACTTTATTAAAAGTAATGGCTACTTCAGCAGCATTACACTTGTAGAGATTCTTCTCTATTTTCCGAATAGCGGCTTTTTCCGTGCTACTTAGACAGGCTAGTAGAGCGCCTATAGAGGTCATGATCAAATACAGAGTCTAAATTGGTGTATATATTTGAATTTTACAGATAAACTATGATACCATAGTTATCAAAGTCATTAACGATATCTCTACAAGTGTAATATTATTATTATTATTATTATTATTATTATTATTATTATTATTATTATTATTATTATTATTATTATTATTATTATTATTATTATTATTATTATTATCCAGTTTGAACTTCTTAGACTTTTAATCGGTCAAAAATATTGTCTTCTGTTTTAAATCAGTGTGCCCCTCCCTATTACTGGTACAGCAAAAAATAGTGCGAAAGTTAGTGTAGATGGCCGTACAAAAGGAACGTACACTAGCATTATTGTGCCTACCCTTTACATAATGAAGAAATGTATTTCCACCTATATTTTTTGCAGTTCCTGATAAAAGCATAAATAACAAAATCTGTTCACATAATTCATAATGAGTAGTAGTTTTGAATGTATAAACACCTTAATATGTCATCCAGATAAAAATACTAGGTGAGAATTTTGACCCTAGATTTTTTTCTGATAGTTCATAAAAAGCTGATTAGCTAATTAAATGAGAAAATTAACATTCTTTAAAATAAAGTTGTAAATTAGAAAATTAACATTTTATCAAATAAAGTGAGACGCAAAAGCAAGAAAAGTTTATTTTAGTTAGCCTACATTTTTACATCTCAGAATTTATCTTGTAAAAAAATCGCACCTAGGAAAATTACATTATTTTTTTAGCAGAAAAAAAATTAGTAAACTTCATTTTTTAAAATTGAATTGGGAATGTTCAAGCCAGTGAAATGCACTCATATTGACCGTGTGTTTGAATACACTACTCTGAAGTATAATTGATAATGCAAATGAATGAGCCATAATTCCCTAAAAGACTGAAAATAAAATTGAGGGATCGCAACAAGAAACTAAAGAAACACGACTGACCTCCAAGAATTTGAAGTCCCTCATTTTCCTTTCTCCATTGTAAGAATAGAACACGATGGGGAACATTTAACACTGCAAACTTGTATTAGGGGATAGACGGACCCAAAGTCACTAGGGTCCAGCGGTCTATCTGACCCTGTAAACCAGATTTAAATGATACTAACTATGAAGATACTCAAGCCTTATGGAATTGCAAACTAATGCAAAATAAGACAGGAAGCATAATCATTCCAGGTGTCTGTTTCCAGCAAAAACAAATAATGGTCTCAGTTTCCTAGCGATCTATTTTCAAAGGAACTACGATCATTTGTACTTCGCAGTGAATATGTCAGGCGAGGCGACCGCTGTATCCTAGGACGGAAGATAAATGAACCTCACTCGGCCGCAAAAGTGAGACCCAGCCTACTGTCAGCCGGAAGACACCTTGCGATAATAAAACCCGAGTCAGACAATGGGCATTCATGCCCCCGTCCATTCATTTCCTTCTGCAACGACAACTTAATTACTGGCAGGACTTCCTTGTGGAGAATTTTCAGTTGCACAGCACACAAAAACCGACGCGTAATTCAATGCGATGATTAATTACCCGGCAGTCGTTCATTTATCATATACTTTAACAATCACGGGAGAGAATAACACTCCGAAATTCACTTCCACGTTTATGTGTTTGATTATACGACGCTGTGTCTCCACTGATGGATGGTTGCGAAGTGAAGGAAATGTTATAAAAACATTTTGGTCATAATTTCTTTGACGGTGACGTTACCTGATTTAATTTCATTCATTAATCACTAGCAAAAAGGTAATTAGGGGTTTGTCTCTGAGGGGAAGAACAGCTGCTGCGTATTGCTATAATGCCTTTCATGCCAGAAAAAATTTGTTACTCTTTGCATAAACACTAATGTTAGTATTAGTGGTAAAATCACTGGTAGATATTATAATAGTATATTGGCAACTTTAATAGATAATTCATTGTTTCCAACATTGATATATATATATATATACTATATATATATATATATATATATATATATATATATATAGTTATAGCACCAGCAGTAAATCATCAGTTGTGATGTTGCTGTTCTAGTCTTCATTAGCAACAGCGTTGTTAACAATCGGACACTTCAAATAAATAAACCTCTTCATCGAAGTGGTGCGCCACTTTCTTAAGAAAAATAGAGCGTCGCAGTGTTAACATATCAGATAACTAAAAGACCTAAATAAATTAACTGGATAGAGTTATCTGGCGTCGCCTGTTTATCCTATGCGATCAAATTATATTCTCTCTTATTTTCCGTGGGCTTTGTAAGCCGAAAAAAAAAATATTGTGGTGCCAAATTTCCTGACAAAAGAATGATGATTTTAACGCAGAATTTTCCACGGCAGGAACTAAAGGTGTACGGCTCATACAGAAACAAAAAGTTGGCTGAACAAGATCACACGGAATTAGAGAGCCAATAGCAAAGGTATTCAACTTACGAAGTTGTACCCGAGTGTGCAAAGTTGTTTTGATAAATGTGTGAGCTGTTTTACATTGTACATCTTTATGCCAGCTAAGATTTGTTTTTCATATTTCTATTTGTATCATACATAGGGACTGTATGAAAATATAGTTAATTGCTTATACTTCAGACAGGCGCAATGTGTGTATAAGAAGTATATAACATAGATATTTAGTAGTTTAATTTGTAAAATGATTGTGTCACACATGGCAGTTCTTGCGAGAGTGAGGATGGTCTCTGATTTTGAAAGCATATAATTTTCTAATTATTTACCTACTTCTATTCGAATATACATACCATGGTAGTGCAATATATCAAATATAAAGCAATCACGGAAACGGAGTGGAAAAGAGTTGCATAACATTTATTTAGAGCCTAATGTATAAATAAAGATTTACCAATTGAGGTCACTTTACTTAGATGTATAAAGCATCTGATACCTTTTTTTTTTATTTTCTTGCTGGATTTCCACAGAAATGACTTGCATATGTAGGCATACAGTACATACGTTTATGTAAAGTTCATTTTCGTCATTCGATAATCACGCTCCTTTTTATTTTATACATTTGTTTGTTAAAAAAGGACTTTGATGTATAACTATGCATAGATATATGAAGTTCAGCGTAATCAGACAGTTTCCTTGTTCCGCCGGTGAAATATGAGAAGGTGAATAAACAGGCTCTCGTAACAAGTGCATTTCGTTCTAATTAGTCGTTCCAATTACGATGATTTTTACGACATAAACTTTCTTCAGGTCTGACTAATTATGCTCTTTTATATACGTGAACCCAATAATTACATAATTGTGATTCATGGCCGGCAATATATCATCCAGGTCCAATAGACTTCAACATATGCCTGGACTGAGGAATGAAGGCAGAGAATAAAAATTTTGGAAAATCTCTGTAAGTTTAGAAAAATGGTTGGTGATTCTCATTAGGGTGACAGAATTTGTGCGAGAGATAGATGATAATGAAATTATCTTGCGAACGTGGTGTGTGTGTGCATGTTTATTTATTCATTGTTTGTTATCCATCCATCCTTTCTTTGCATTGATGTCCTATTTACTAAAGAGCTAGAATGGATTCGAAAAGTAGAATCTGTTTCTCAGGAAATATTGAAAATAAGAAATGCAATTATGTGAGATGCACACACACACACACACACACACACACATTGAGTGTATGGTCCCTAGGAATGTAAAACAGTTAAGTGCACGAAAATAAGACTTGACTCTAAGACCTTCTCAAGCAAGCTTCAATCGGCAGAAAAAGAATACATTGCAAGGTAGAATTGGTTTTATCGTACAATAAAGAAAGGGATACATTTTAATGACGTCAGAATGTCATCACTTTTTTGGGATTCAGTTGGGGAACAGCTTTCATATATAAAAGCAGGTATTAAATAAGCTAAGGAAACTGGAAGAGATTCATACGACATTTTGAATATTTAAACCCATAACCTTTTATCGAAAGTGATTGTATAGTCCAATCACATTTGTGATTAAGAAAGAAAAGATGATTGCTTCTCTGTCATAGGCGTGGTTGTCAGGCGTGATTCTTTTCAGTACAAGTTAAGTATATTTAGAAAAACACCAAATACCATATCTTGTGCACATTATATTCATGACATGATATCTGTACATTCTCTTCACTGAGTTTGCAAGAAACTACGAGTTGCTAGTTATAGAGTTCTTGATCACTGATTATAAAACATTTATACAAATAAGGCAGGAATATTGGAATCCGGGTCATATTTTGGATATTTTTTTACGGTACAGGAATGAAGACATTGTACAATAAAATGTCAGAAGAAAGAATTTCCTAACTTTGCAAATAGTCATATATAATAACACTAGAAACGTTCATTTTGAATTTGGACCAGTTGTGGATGTGTTTGTGTATGTGTGTGGACGTTATACTAAACTACTTTTTTCATTGTCTTCTCGATGACATAATGCAAGTCTTCATTAACGTTAAGCAATTATTTATAGAGACCTTCCCACCACCTCTGAATTAAAAGTCCAAGATACCACCAGAAATTTCAGGAATACTAAAATATTTTTCCCTTTACTTAAATCACATTTCTTTTTTTGCGGACAAATGTCTATTTAATAATCTCTTGGGGTTTCTCAACTCGATGTAAAATGACCAAAAACTACTTTTCTCAATCAGAATATAATTAGATCATTTCTCAGAAACGCGGCGACCCATTGACTTATCGGTTGGCAATCTATTGGCGGAGGCAGACTTACCACTGCTCCAATCAGGGTCGAGTAATAGTTATTGAGAAATACAGCTTCTCTTATTCTCGAGAATACGGTCACATAGAACTTCAATTACGTCTAATGTGCTTTCGTTTGTCTTTCTTTCGGGTACTCTTCATTCAGTCGTATCTGGGGAATTATTTTGAATTAAAATACGTATCATTTTTTATTATTAACGTTATCGCCATCGTTACAACCAGAGCCAGAAGCAACATGACGGATGTAAAATAGGTTCTTTAATTCCATAGCCACTATAATAATAATAATAATAATAATAATAATAATAATAATAATAATAATAATAATAATAATAATAATAATAATAATAATAATAATAATAATCACACAACAAACATGCAACATGGCTCCAGGAAGTCAAGGAAGAAGAAACAGGGAGAATAAAACAAAGATTCACAGAGATCACGACAGACACAGTCAGACACCAACTAAAGAAAATGCCAAACTGGAAAGCCCCAGGTCCCGATGAAGTCCATGGATACTGGCTCAAAAACTTCAAGGCCCTACACCCACGAATAGCAGAACAACTCCAGCATTGTATCTCAAATCACCATGCACCCAAATAGATGACCACAGGAAGAACATCCTTAGTACAAAAAGACAAGAGTAAGGGAAATATAGCCAGTAACTACAGGCCTATCACCTGCCTACCAATAATGTGGAAGTTACTAACAGGTATCATCAGTGAAAGGCTATACAACTACCTAGAGGAGACAAACACCATCCCCCACCAACAGAAAGGCTGCAGAAGGAAGTGTAGGGGCACAAAAGACCAGCTCCTGATAGACAAAATGGTAATGAAGAACAGTAGGAGAAGGAAAACCAACCTAATCATGGCATGGATAGACTATAAGAAAGCCTTCGACATGATACCACACACATGGCTAATAGAATGCCTGAAAATATATGGGGCAGAGGATAACACCATCAGCTTCCTCAAAAATACAATGCGCAACTGGAATACAATACTTACAAGCTCTGGAATAAGACTAGCAGAGGTTAATATCAGGAGAGGGATCTTCCAGGGCGACTCACTGTCCCCACTACTCTTCGTAGTAGCCATGATTCCCATGACAAAAGTACTACAGAAGATGGATGCCGGGTACCAACTCAAGAAAAGAGGCAACAGAATCAACCATCTGATGTTCATGGACGACATCAAGCTGTATGGTAAGAGCATCAAGGAAATAGATACCCTAATCCAGACTAAGGATTGTATCTGGGGACATCAGGATGGAGTTTGGAATAGAAAAATGCGCCTTAGTCAACATACAAAAAGGCAAAGTAACGAGAACTGAAGGGATAAAGCTACCAGATGGGAGCAACATAAAACACATAGATGAGACTGGATACAAATACCTGGGAATAATGGAAGGAGGGGATATAAAACACCAAGAGATGAAGGACACGATCAGGAAAGAATATATGCAGAGACTCAAGGCGATACTCAAGTCAAAACTCAACGCTGGAAATATGATAAAAGCCATAAACACATGGGCAGTGCCAGTAATCAGATACAGCGCAGGAATAGTGGAATGGATGAAGGCAGAACTTCGCAGCATAGATCAGAAAACCAGGAAACATATGACAATACACAAAGCACTACACCCAAGAGCAAATACGGACAGACTATACATAACACGAAAGGAAGGAGGGAGAGGACTACTAAGTATAGAGGACTGCGTCAACATCGAAAACAGAGCACTGGGGCAATATCTGAAAACCAGTGAAGATGAGTGGCTAAAGAGTGCATGGGAAGAAGGACTAATAAAAGTAGACGAAGACCCACAAATATACAGAGACAGGAGAATAACAGACAGAACAGAGGACTGGCACAACAAACCAATGCACGGACAATACATGAGACAGACTAAAGAACTAGCCAGCGATGACACATGGCAATGGCTACAGAGGGGAGAGCTCAAGAAGGAAACTGAAGGAATGATAACAGCGGCACAAGATCAGGCCCTAAGAACCAGATATATCCAAAGAACGATAGACGAAAATAACATCTCTCCCATATGTAGGAAGTGCAATACGAAAAATGAAACCATAAACCACATAGCAAGCGAATGCCCGGAACTTGCACAGAACCAGTACAAAAAGAGGCATGATTCAGTGGCAAACAGACCAGACGTGACGTTGATTGACAAAGTCAAGAAGAAAGTATCACTCATTGATGTCGCAATACCATGGGACACCAGAGTTGAAGAGAAAGAGAGGGAAAAAATGGATAAGTATCAAGATCTGAAAATAGAAATAAGAAGGATATGGGATATGCCGGTGGAAATCGTACCCATAATCATAGGAGCACTAGGCACGATCCCAAGATCCCTGAAAAGGAATCTAGAAAAACTAGAGGCTGAAGTAGCTCCAGGACTCATGCAGAAGAGTGTGATCCTGGAAACGGCACACATAGTAAGAAAAGTGATGGACTCCTAAGGAGGCAGGATGCAACCCGGAACCCCACACTATAAATACCACCCAGTCGAATTGGAGGACTGTGATAGAGCAAAAAAAAAAAATAAATAAATAAATAATAATAATAATAATAATATAGCCAGTAACTACAGGCCTATTACCTGCCTACCAATAATGTGGAAGTTACTAACAGGTATCATCAGTGAAAGGCTATACAACTACCTAGAAGAGACAAACACAATCCCCCACCAACAGAAAGACTGCAGAAGGAAGTGCAGGGGCACAAAAGACCAGCTCCTGATAGACAAAATGGTAATGAAGAACAGGCAACAAAATCAACCATCTGATGTTCATGGACGACATCAAGCTGTATGGTCAGAGCATCAAGGAAATAAATACCCTCTTCCAGACTGTAAGGATTGTATCTGGGGACATCAGGATGGAGTTTGGAATAGAAAAATGCGCCTTAGTCAACATACAAAAAGGCAAAGTAACGAGAACTGAAGGGATAAAGCTACCAGATGGGAGCAACATCAAACACATAGATGAGACTGGATACAAATACCTGGGAATAATGGAAGGAGGGGATATAAAACACCAAGAGATGAAGGACACGATCAAGAAAGAATATATGCAGAGACTCAAGGCGATACTCAAGTCAAAACTCAATGCTGGAAATATGATAAAAGCCATAAACACATGGGCATTGCTAGTAATCAGATACAGCGCAGGAATAGTGGAATGGACGAAGGCAGAACTCCCCAGCATAGATCAGGAAACCAGGAAACATATGACAATACACAAAGCACTACACCCAAGAGCAAATACGGACAGACTATACATAACACGAAAGGAAGGAGGGAGAGGACTACTAAGTATAGAGGACTGCGTCAACATCGAGAAAAGAGCACTGGGGCAATATCTGAAAACCAGTGAAGACGAGTGGCTAAAGAGTGCATGGGAAGAAGGACTAATAAAAGTAGACGAAGACCCAGAAATATACAGAGACAGGAGAATGACAAACAGAACAGAGGACTGGCACAACAAACCAATGCACGGACAATACATGAGACAGACTAAAGAACTAGCCAGCGATGACACATGGCAATGGCTACTGAGGGGAGAGCTAAAGAAGGAAACTGAAGGAATGATAACAGCGGCACAAGATCAGGCCCTAAGAACCATATATGTTCAAAATACGATAGACGAAAATAACATCTCTCCCATATGTAGGAAGAGCAATGCGAAAAATGAAACCATAAACCACATAGCAAGCGAATGCCCGGCGCTTGCACAGAACCAATACAAAAAGAGGCATGATTCAGTGGCAAAAGCCCTCCACTGGAGCCTGTGCAAGAAACATCAGCTACCTTGCAAGTAATAAGTGGTACGAGCACCAACCTGAGGGAGTGATAGAAAACGATCACGCAAAGATCCTCTGGGATATGGTATCAGGACGGATAGGGTGATACGTGCAAACAGACCAGACGTGACGTTGATTGACAAAGTCAAGAAGAAAGTATCACTCATTGATGTCGCAATACCATGGGACACCAGAGTTGAAGAGAAAGAGAGGGAAAAAAATGGATAAGTATCAAGATCTGAAAATAGAAATAAGAAGGATATGGGATATGCCAGTGGAAATCGTACCCATAATCATAGGAGCACTAGGCACGATCCCAAGATCCCTGAAAAGGAATCTAGAAAAACTAGAGGCTGAAGTAGCTCCAGGACTCATGCAGAAGAGTGTGATCCTAGAAACGGCACACATAGTAAGAAAAGTGATAGACTCCTAAGGAGGCAGGATGCAACCCGGAACCCCACGCTATAAATACCACCCAGTCGAATTGGAGGACTGTGATATAGAGCAAAAAAAAAAAAATAAATACAAACTAATATGATAATAATAATAATAAAATAATAATATGTGCAGAAATTTATTTGCAGTAGTTAGCATAATTTCGTAGGCTGTACCGTCGTTAGTTTCAGTGTTTTGTTTAAAAAATTGGCTACTGTTATTGAGCATATACGTATATATATATATATATATATATATATATATATATATATATATATATAATATATATATATATATATATGGAGAACTGCAGAACTTATCATTCGTGGATTTTGCTTTTAATTATATATTCATCACGTTACAAATTTTTCGTAATCAGTTATTTATATATATAATAGATATAATATATATATATATATATATATATATATATATATATATATATATATATATATATTTATTTATATATACAAATATATGTTTGTGTGTGCGTGTGTGTAGAAGTTGGTTCTAAATATCTTTTACCTTATGCAGTGCCCTTTCAATAATCAATGTGCAGAATATTATTCACAAAGTTTTCTAGAAATGCATGCAGCAGGTATCATATAGGTAATGCGTTCAGGTGTTCAGTTATCATCTACTTAACAATTCGAGCTTCTTTTACGCTCACTAGAAATATTCCATTTCATGCTTAGTCACGAGTTATCCTCTCGATAATAATTATTATGTTTTACCAAATGGGGTATTATAATAGTTTATATTGTTTGTTCACTAAACTCACTTCAATATATGTTTGCACCCCTGACTGCTGTTTACATGAGTGACTGCTCATAGCTAAATCCATTAGATAGATATATTGCGTTAAATAATTCAAAGCCTGTGCATCCTGCATGCTAAACTTAACTCAAATGGATTATTCCAGTTCATAGAAGAATATTTGTGCTTTAGTTTGTATTTCAAGCTACGAGAAAAATGTAGCATGAATTCCTGCACCAGATACACTAGAAAACTTGTTAAGATAACTACAATTACCATTATTAGTTCCAGTCATAACTACCTATATTATCGTATTGTTGCTGTTACATGAAAATTTTACTGTCATAACAGTAATATTATTGTAACGACTATGTTGACGTGCCATCTTTCTTTCATTTTTCCCCCCATAAATATCAACTCGGCCGTTGATTCAAGTACACCAGAAAATGTTTTTTCTTGCCTTACCCATCCTCGTTCTTGTAACAAAGGTTAATTAGGTAAATTACTTTTAAATAGACTTATAATTTACCTGCAGACTTGTCATAAAGAAAACCTTGGTCATACCCAGACTCCTTTTCTAGAACTGAGAATAAACAGACGAGTCCAGACAACACACATTAGACTTTTTTAACAGAATTATCCGGAATGATGCATGCATTCCCAGTGGCACGGCATAAGATAGTCAAACGAAAATAAAAGACCCACAGGCAAAGAAAGAGTTAGAAAATAATAAAAGATTCACTGTCGTATTGTAATACGTAACCATCGTTTTCCAGTGCCTTTAAGCTTATATTAGTTGATATTCAGAGACCCGAAATACAAACTGATTTGGATATTTTCATAAATGTGAGATCCCCTGGCTTAAGCAACAGTTGAAAAGCATCTGACTTAATCAAAAGGAGGCTTTATGAGGTATAGTTTATGAACAAAAATTTACGGCTTAGGGCCGAGATTAGATTTTAAGGGAAAATGTAAGGAAAACTCTAAGGATGAAATTTACAGGGCTTGTATTTACAAATTAATTACTCGACGTACTAGGACTCTCAAGTTCCAACTTATTACTGAAAGAATAGTTGCTTGAAGCACTGAAATCACGTGTGCTGGGACTTGGAGCACGAATATGGGTGTATGCCAGGAGCGTGCGATAAAGCCACCTCGCACAGCAGAGATGAAGTTGCTAGAATACCTGCAACAAGGTATTTCTCTATAAACACACGTGCGACACAAAGGACTGATCAAATGCGGTGATGCAGCCAAAGTCTTCCGACTTGCTTAACATAACTCTTACGTTCTCGGAATTCCCACAAAGGGCAAGAAATGACTTAATTATTTCACAGAAAGTTATTGTAGCAACTACTTATACTGGGAGGTCATTCAAGCAATGAGCATTAGTAAATTACATTCAAGGGAACAACAATGCTTAAATTAGGTTGGTTTTATAGAACAGGGAAGCGCGGCTGTGGGGGATAACGGGGTAGCTATGAACGGCTCCGCTTCTGAAAAGGCGACGACGAAGGAAGGGAAATTCAATCCAAGGCCGTCAGGTAATGGTCCAGGCTGCAGAAGGGCAGGGGATAAGGGGGGCAGCCCCGCAGATACGAGGCACTCCGAACTGGGTTAGGTTTGGGGCGCATTCGAGAGAGGCTTTCTTTGGTGTTGTTGTTGAAGATGAGGCCAGCCTTTTGCTGGCACGGGCTCTTGCTCCTAGAGCAGCCCGTAACAAAAGAGGCTCTCTCTCACTGACCTCTTTTATTAGCTTCGTTTTGCCCTCCGGTGGCTTCTGGCTTAATTCTCTGCTTTTGTTATCTGACGCCAGCGGTTTCTGCAAAGACGGGCGAGTGGCAGACAAACAAAGAGAGAAATGCGTGCGCGCGCGCGAGAGAGAGAGAGTGAGAGAGAGAGAGAGATGGTTTTGTGCTTGTTCAACTGTTGATTTTACGTTAGTGAATGGCAAAATTGTGAAAATATATAATAATGTTTATTGTTAATTTTATTACGAGTGAAGCCATGATGTTCAAAATTTCGGTAATATAAAAGAGGGTCGAGACATAAAGTCCCAGCTAGTTACTTTACATTTTATTTTAAATGCTGGACAGAGACACCTACATTTTATACATTTATACAGGGGATAGATGTAAGAAAAACTGGTCCTAAGCTGAACGACGCCACATCTGTAGGTGTAACTTTCTCCAGTAAACTATCAGTTGCAAGAAGATAAAATATATAAATACACATTGGGTTTTTATATTATAATTCCTTATGAATATACACTCCTCTATTACTTAATGGCCTGCCTCTCCATTAACATATGCTATAATAAAAACGTTTCAGTGTGAGAATAATGAAAGTTAAAAACGCTATGTTCATTAAAAGTTTACGTTGCCAGCCGTCATTTGAATTTATGGAAGCCAAATATAGACGGGAGAGTTCAGTCTACGTGACTGGGAAAGACGTTATTGAAATGTGCCCACGGTCCGTTAACTTCATAAGCAAACTTTATGATTGATTAATGTTAACGAAATTTAGGTGCTCGCGACTTGTGTTTTTATTATGATATAATTGATAATCGTATAAGTTCCCCTTAGAGTTACTGAATAGTTGAATAGTGTTCTTTTAATTTGAGTAAAGTTTAAGCGAATATTACCCCAGAGGATGAGAGATGTCAGAGGCGAGTGAAGTAAAGAAAGAAGGCAGAAAGAAACAATTAATGGCATTACCTTTAGTAGTAGTTGGGTCGGGTTAAATAATAAAAAAAGATAAATTGATAAAGAAAGAAATGAAGGCAATATGCGTAGGTCAATGGTAACTCTCCTTAAATTGACCTCGTCCGAAAAATAATGAGAGAAACAACAGTGGCGATTATGCTGACACGACACCTGAAGGAAACTTTGAGTGGGGAGGGGAGGGGAGGCCCTATTCAAAGAGAGTGTCAAGTTACTAGCGACATTAGAAAGAATAACAACGCCGAACTTCTGGCACTTGGGTTCCCAAGCTCTATTAAACTTTGTGCTTGAGTGGCCAGTCTCTCCTCAGGTATTAGGAAGAATCAAAACTCAATTATTGACGATTGGTAAGTTGCTTGTCTTCCTGTGTTTGTCTGATAGCATTAGAAACGCGTTCCTCGGTTGTCCGAGGGCGCTGATGCGAGGAGTCTGTCGCAAGAGGTCCGAAGGACTCCTTGCAACGAAGAAGGAGGATTTTGGCGAAAGATAGCATTCCTTTATCGTAATCTTCATTGGCATTCTCACAATGTTGACCTGTTATGTTATTTTTACGGTCTTATAGTTGGCTTTGATAAATTCATATCTGATAAAAATTGCAGCTGTGAATAAATGTTTAAAAGGCATTTTACTAGATGTATTAGCTGACCCTAATAAGAAATACTCTGTCCCACGTACATTTATGATAGCCATCCGCTCGCCAAAAAAGTTAGATGTTGAAATAAGTAGATCCGACAAGACGGCAAAATCATAATCATGGACAAAGACTGCTACCTCGACAAAATCAACCAACTCCTTAGTGACAAAAATACTTACAAGTTAGCGAAAAATCCCCTCCAAAACGTCCCCACAGAATTTTTTTTAGGAAAGTAAGATTAACTGGCCAAGACAAAAAGAGCATTGAACTACTGGAGAAGTTTAAAGTCCTAACCCAAAGCTACCTTAGTTTTACGGCCTTCCCAAAACTCACAAAGATAATCATCCATTTAGACCCATCATCTCATGTGCCGAAAGATAATCATCCATTTAGACCCATCATCTCATGTGCCGAAGCTTTCAGTTATAAAATTTCTAAATGGTTAGCTGGCCTCCTTTCTCCTTTCTTAGGCACTTTTTCTCCCAATCACATTAAACATTTGCAAGATTTTTGTCACAAATTCAGAGAAGCACATGTACCACTTCACCATAAAACTGTTAAGCCTTGATGTACATACCCTATTCACAAAAGTACCAGTACAGGACGTTCTGCAGTTTTTGAGGAAAATATTAGCCCCTATTCAGATCATTTCCCACTTGCCCTTGACAAAATTATCAAGTTAGTTGAATTATGTGCATATAATAATGTATTTTCATTCGGGAAGTCATCCTATAAACAAGCATGGGTAGCCCTCTAAGTTCGGTTTTAGCCAATCTATGCATGAAATACTTTGAAACTATAGTAATAAATGCAATGAAACCCAAATACATGCTGTGGATGAGATATGTAGATGATATTCTAACATTTTGTGATAATAGGTGGGGCAGTTTCAACGAATTCCTTTCAAAGCTAAATGTATTAGTGCCCAGAATCAAATTTAAAATTGTATGGGATACAGATAAAGAAAAAAAATTTCTTGATGTTTTAATAATTAGAGACACGACAGAATACAAATTTACCATATATTATGGAAAACCAACATTCTCCCTTTCATTCATTTACTAATGTAGTTATCATGGCATTTCTATCAAGATAGGCGTAGCCAGCAACCTATTCTTAAGAGCCTTATGAATTTGTTCTGCAGATTTCCTGGAAAAGGAATTTGAACTAATTCGTAAGCAGCTTCCGTCTTTAAGGTATCCTGACCATATAATTGGGAAAGCGATTCATAAAGGAAACGTAATTGTCTACCAATCCCCCTCAAGACAAGACCAGAGAGACACCCAACAATAAAATAAAAATCCCACACCTGGCCAGGATTAAGATTGTGACACAGACTCGGAAAATCTAACCCTTTTGCCTTTCCCTACCCAAATACCCTGGCCAAATCTCTAATTAACGTCCAACAAAGCCAATCCCCAAAGATACAGGAGTATACGAAATCCCATCCCTGGACTGTGACCAATCTTACATCAGTTTTACAGGAAAATCACTTCCCCAGAGATTAATTCAACATAAACGGTCAGTTAGGTATGGACAACAGAGCTCAGCTATTTTTAACCATATAAATAACCATAACCACAGAATAAACTGGAATTTGTCACGTATAATTTATAGCAGCAAATGTCAGCAAAAGCCAGATGATAAGAGTCACCCTTGATTAAACAAAGACAGGTAATGAACACCTCAAAGGACGCCTGGGATTCAGATATCATAGGCAAAATCTTCATCAACCAACGCTTAAGATTAAAGAGAAATTACCAAATAGAGTGACATAGTTAAACGGCCTACCTGTGGATGGATCTCTTGGTATAAATAATGCCTTTTCTGTAACTTTTCTCATTCATTACGTACCTGAAGAGATAGACAGCAGTCTCTGAAATGTAGTACTTACTTTCTATATTTTGTCATTTTTATGGGCACCTTTTACTAGATAGAATTCTGTTGTAACAACATTTTTACCAGTCATATATATATATATATATATATATATATATATATATATATATATATATATATATATATATATATATATATATATATATATATATATATATATATATCATACATATATATATATATATATATATATGAATAACTTGATCACGAAGCATATAAAACGTGATGCTATGTATAAATAAAGGTTTTTTGCCACGAAGGAAAAAATGAAAAAGCGAGATAGCCAAGTACTTTCGGTCCTGTTCGGACCCTCAGTAAAGGGTCCGAACAGGACCGAAAGTACTTGGCTATCTGGCTTTTTCATTTTTTCCTTCGTGGCAAAAAACCTTTATATATTATATATATATATATATATATAATATATATATATATATATATATATATATATATACACAAACACCCGTAGTAAGCAAAACAGTCAGGACGGCCATAACTACACGAGCGGTGACTTTTGACATGTCTGAACCTGCGTGACAAGCAGCAACACGCTATGACGTTCAGTAGCATATGAGTCACCATTTACTTTGGCTGTGTTTTCTGTAGTGGGCCTAAAAACGTTAAATCGGTTCTTAAAGGGACGCGTATTGAGTCAGCTGTTACTGTAAAGAAGAAAACGACGGATGTGTTGAAACAGCTGACAGATATTGATTTCCTCCATTCCTTCCAGCGATAGAAAAGAAGACTATAGCAACGTATTAATGCAATTGAGGTGGACAATCATTAAATTTTTATTACATACAAACAAAGGTGGGTTTTGTGATGAGTCTCGTTATTTAATAGACACTTGTACCTCGTGTGTGTATATAAACATACATATGTATATGTGTATATATGTATATATGTGTTTGTGTATTGGGAATTCTCAAGTAAAAACCCAACAAAGATGAACTTATTGCAGACACAATTCATATTCAGAGACCCAGGAAAATTTGATAAAGTGATAAAACTAGATTCTGGTACTACATAAGACCATTAGACTATTCCAGAGTGAATGAACGTCTGAGATACCGAACCATATCTCACAGTGCGTCAGGGATTCCCATCAGGTAATGGCGCTGTCAGCTCTATCAAAGCGTTATCTTTATCAAAAACATTATCTGCCTTGCCCTACGTCTTCGGTCTCGTTTGGAAGTGAACTGTCACGACTTAATTCATGACTCTGGATTTCGGTGTTAAACCTCTCGTTTTTTCTTTTCTTCTCTTTTTTGGGGTCGTGGTTGATTTTGCATGCATCATTTGCATTAGTCACTCAGATAACTCAAGGGAAAGAGATCTCTTTGTGGATATTTCCTCTAAAGGCAACAGGACGTTGAATGTCATTTTAATGCCATTGGTTTTTTGACAAGTCTGAAGATGGTTAGTCTCTATCTAAAAAAAGTTTATTATTTGATTTTGTATTACATCTGCAAAAATAAAATTATCCTTATTACCCCTGAAAAATGCATGATTGTTTATCATTGAAGAGAACATTTTATTTTTCACTTGTGCAAAATATTTGATTTTCGTGAGATCCGAAAATATTCATCTCATTCTTTTAACTTTTGATTCTAATAAAGGATAATAACTAAATCATTTTTTATTACGTCTGAATGGTTATGGACTTATTACTGCATCGGCAAAGAGATTTTTCTTCTGTCTAAAATACTAATTAATTCTTGTAATGCCTTTCGAATAATTTGGTTTTTATTATTCTTTAGAAATACTTGTGTTCTATAACTTTTTATAATAATAGTATCCGTATTGTCAAGTTTGAAAAATACATGATTGTTTTGTGCCTGAAAAATGTTTGGTTTTCGTCAGGGCTGCAAATTATTTTGATCAGGGATAAAAACTAAATAGATTTATATTACTTCTGAAAAGTTATGGACCTTTTGTTGTATCGGTAAATTAATCTCTACTACGTTTAAAACATGATGTCATTTTAGCTATGTCTCTTAAATAATTTGGTTTTACTCATGCATAGTTGAGTTCAGTTACTTTTAATGAAAATAGTTCATCTCTTATCATCCCGAAACAAAATATTTCTTTTAAATCTAAAACAATTTTCATGTGGCAAATAACTATTTTTTTTTTTTTTTTGAGCCATGTTTAAACAGCCATCAACTATGAAAATCCGTTCCATTTTAGTAATGAGGACTTATGCTAGATCATTACGCAAAATGGATCAAGATTTAACGGACATCTTACTTTACAACTGCGATGCCCACCGGCCACCATTTCCCGCCTAAAACGCCGAGTCCTGAAGTCGGTTTTACAAGTGAGAAGCGCCATCAATCAAATTGATGACCGCCCCATGCCTGAACTTAAGCCTTGCTAATATCAGTAATCTCTTTGGTTCAACGGAAGCATTGACTTGATTTATGAAGTATCAGCAGGCAATGTCGGGGCCACCGATTTAATTTTGTTGTGGTGGGAGAGAAAAATGTTTCATCTTCACTCCCCCGCCCCCACCCTATTTTTTTCCCCGTTGTCTCGTTGGTTCCTTAATGAACGCGCCCAAAATGATGTCGAGGTTGAAGGCTTGTAATCCTTCTCCCGATGTGAGTGATGGAAAACTCCAGCTCAGTTGATGTATAAGGCTATCTCCTGCTTATACATCACAGTTGCCCATTCATCATTCTCTGCAAATTGGCAGTTACGTTTTATGAGTGATTGAATGGCTTTGCGCATAAAAAGAGGAAGCGGCGATTTTTGTATTTTCTCATTCCGGCAGATTTTTGAAAAGGAAAAGGATACATGCTTGCGGAATGCCAGAAAGATCAGTGCGTGTATCTGTCAGTTGTGGGGAAGATATGAAAAGGAAAAATAAAAAGTGAATGTCAGTTTCTTATAGCTTTGCGAATTGTATATATTTTGTTGTGAATGGGAATTTTTCGCTTTAAAAGTCACCCGTTCTCTTGAAAAAAAGTACTGTAAACTCGTGTGTTTTAGTACACGGCATAGGCGAGGTTTAAAATGGGGGAAAAAATATTGTATACGAGAGACTTCATTATCTAATCCCGGGCTTTCCAAAACATTTTGCGGGGTAATTATATGTTGATGTACGAGCAAGTTAATATGTTGCATCAACGACATAATTTAGTCTAAAATTAAAAAATACTCGTTTTCAGCCTTTAAAATGGCACAGGAAACTTATGTCACTAAATGCACTGAATATTCATGTAATTACTTTATATATTCATAATGTTTGTATATATGTATGAGTTCAGCTGTGTCCATTATTGGAGAAGCTCCTAATGTCTGTCATTCGTTCTTCTACCCCTAAATGTCTGATGGCTCTTCGCTGTGCGCATTCGTCTTCTATCCACTAGAGCTGTCATTATACCCGATAGTTTCCCTGCAAATTTCTACCTGTCTATCCAGCAGCGAGGCCTTCAGTCTTATTTCCTTTTAATCAATTGCCTCGTTCTCCTCTCTGTTATGGCACATCACAACTAACAAGTTGCCCCGGTAACTGGACGTTTATTGTCTGTCTATATATAATTATCTTCTGGTTACTTTACCGTTTCACAGACTGTTCTGCTTTTTCTTATGTTACTCTATATATCACTCTGCCACAATTCATCTGACAGTTTAGTATAACTAACGTTGACAATACCAGCTGAACTCATTTCTTCCCCACCAAACGCCAAGTTCCGTTAGTGCCACAGGTCATTCAAAGCAGTTTAGAAGTAAAGGCGGTTTTAGGCCTATAAATTTCCTTACATCTTACAGTTTTCCGTGCATCTCTTGCTTGCGTGAATGTTCACACGCTTTGGCGCCTGCATCTGCATAGATCGTGAAAATGCATTAAGTTGAGGAATCTAAATATGCACACGATTATTATTCCTATAGCGTCAACCTCGTTCTATCACTATAGCAGGTTCACTTAAGGTAGATTCCTGGGTGAGCCCTATGCCTGCGAGACGTTTGTTTGGCGGCCGCTGATTGGATGGGAGCTGCCTACCTCTCGGTATACTAGCCAATCAGCGGCCGCCAAACAAATGTCTTGTAAGCACAGGGCTCATTCAAGAATCCACCTTAAGTGAACCAGTTATAAATTGAAGCAAAAAAACTTAGTAGTAATTTATGGGTCACCTTTTCTCAATTGAATTTCTTTGCAGCCCTTTTCCTCGATAAATTCCATTTTTCATCCCCGTCAATAAAAAGAGGTGAAGCCCTTGACTTCTAGAATTCGGCCAATGCTTTCTCAAAAGCAATGGGATAAAGTCGATTCTTGTAGCCATGTATATGCGGACGTCAGGGGCTTAACAACATCCATTTCTTACCAAAACTGGAACAAGAGAAACGATTGTCCAATAAATCAGGGGAGATGCCGCTCTCCAATTTTAAGAGGGCTTGACGGGGGGAAGGTCGCGAGGAATGCCCCTCTCTCTCTCTCTCTCTCTCTCTCTCTCTCTCTCTTTCCATAACACTACCATTTTGCAATTTCCTGGTGTCATTTGGGGGGGTGGGGTATTGTTGGTTTTGGGGGTAGGGGAGGCGGGGGTAGATTCAATTTGATTGTAGGGTATGGGGCGTGAGGGAGTTGGTGATGCCAACGTTGTCTTCTAACTGAAATTCTTTTCTCGAGTTCCCCATTCGTTTTATAGTCAACTTAGCTGCTTCAGATAACGATATGATTTAATTTGTCTTGCGTACGTTAACAAATTTGCATTGGAATATTCATAGATTATTGATATTCCGTTCACGTTTATTCACTAAAAAATTCTTCATTTTACTTGATGGCAAGTTATTCCCTCCATATATTACCTACGTCCCATTTGTTATTAACGTAATCGACAGTATTCAGTAAATCGCATTAGCATATAAATGTGCAATCTATATCTAACTTTCCTTTAAGTGAGAAGCTGAAACAATATAGCAACCTTTAAAAAAATCAATAAAACTGATTCGCTTTTATTCAGAACTAAGACTGATCTCATTACCTGATTATCAGAGGCGTTTCCACTAAGTGTCCGATTACAATAGATTTCCTTCACCTCACTGTCAAAATGAAAAAGTTGTTCATGTCTTCTTTCTTGTTAATCACAATATTTGTACTTCTTGCATATCTTTTTTCTCTATAATACAGTTACATGTTTCGGCTTATATAATTGTCGGAATGGCGTGAATCATTCACTGTTGATATTGAGAAGCATATCCCCAATTATGTATGGGTACAAATATGTTCAAAAATTAAGCTAAACAGAGAAATTTCGAGAATCTGACTGATTCCTCTTTAAAATCTTGAAAAGGTGAATCGCTCAGACTATTGGAAGTTTTCTGTTTAGCTTCATCTTTAAATTTTCGAGTATCTCTACGACTTTCCTATTTAATCTTAAATCGTACAGATTCTCGAAAAAACTCTCTGTTTAGCTTGTTTTTAGATATATTTGTGATGTTACATAACTGTGGGTTTGTTTCTTTAAGTTTTGGTATCAGTAGTTATCATAACCAACGGGGCTTTCATTTAGAAAGAATATGAAAAGTTTCTGAGTCTGTCCTTACTTCTGTGTCTTCCTTCGTTCTTTTCCATCCTCTCCGAAAGAAGGAAGTAGAGAAAGACTATTTTGGGTCGTGTGTGGGAGTTCGTGAGAGATCCAGCTCAAATGTTTTATTAATTCAGTGACCAGTCAAATTTAAAAGCAAATATTCACGTGGGATTTTAATACAATGTTGTTTGAATTTACATTATTAAGATGCAATGCAAATGTGGACATGACAAAAGTTTGCCTTAAATGTAATGCTTGTAAAACCAACGGACAGAACAAAATAAAAATGTTTGTAAGGTTATAACTGATGAATAGTGTATATATATATATATATATATATATATATATATATATATATATATAAATATATATATATATATATATATATACATATATATATTATATATATATATATATATATATATATATATTATATATATATATATATATATATAAGTATATATATACTATATATATATATATATATATATATATATATATATATATATATATAGTATATATATATATATATATATATATATTATATATAATATATATATATATATATATATATATATATATATAGTATATATTTGCTACGTCTATAGAACGCCTCGCCTTCCCAGCAGAGTTTTAGTTATTTAATTATAAAAGTCGCAGCCATGCCTTCTGAAGCGACTGTTGTTGGGAGAGTGGGTATGCCGTAGGACTGATATTTCCGGTCTGACGGAAGCTTAGGGTAAGAGAGGCAGGTCACAGAGTAGCTAGGCTTCGAGATGGATTTTAGGGACTTCTACAATAAGACCTATTTTCCTTCCCAATTTGCTGGCGTTGTGTTTACCACCTTTCAGGCAATGCTCGAGGCGGTTTTTGGAAGCCCCCGTGATTCGAAACCAAGCAGTATCGCCCTCAGTCGGCCGCGAGACGTGATCTCGGACAGAGGTCAAATTGCCAGCCTCCCAAAATTAGGCCTACCCACGACGCACTGGTGGACCCGGACCCCAGACCTGAACAGAGGTCGGACCGCATTCTTCTACAAGGATACACAGAATATTGCATAAAGGTACGTCTGAAAGTGTAAACTTCAACCCAGCACCTTTTACTACCATACGACTCTTGCTAAATTCATTTTCAATTCTCATTTTTACCCCTTCTACATCAAAGCCCTTTGTCCTCATCGGGCCACGTGCTCCCCTTTGTGACTTGTTAAAGACCAAGCTTTCGTGTATACCTCAGTGAACCATTCGAGTTTACCTTCCTCAATGTTAGAGAATTAATCAGCCTTAATCAAAGCAAGAAGTCATTTTTCCTTTTATCTCGTTTAATCTGGGATTCTTTTCCAGATTCCCTGAGCCACGTGTCATGTCTCTGCCCGCAAGTGTTGCATTAACCCAAGTGAATGAAAATCAGCTTGAATTGAATGAGACTATAAGCCCCAACGTGGGGGCCAATATCATTTAACTTTTCTCCAGGCCAGCACGGGCCTTTCTGTAAATAAATAGTTTTAAAGTAACGAGCTGAGTTTTCTGGCGACCTTCCCTCTAAAGAAAGTTTACGGTAAGTTCAAGCAATTCCCTCTTGAAATCCCTAAATTACTTCCGTTTACGTATCTAGTCTCTCACAAGGCCCTATATACGTAAAATTGTCGACCTCGCCGAGGATCGAATCCGGGCTTGCTTAAAAAAGCTTGTAAATCGCGTTATCCGTCGTAAAACGTAAACTGTAAATTATTTTACAAAAAGTAAATCAAGCACACTTGCAGGGAAAGAAGACACACTGACTCACGGTAAGGTATTCCATTCATTAATATGATTATTCTATAACCAATGTTAGCTTAAGGTACGTTTAAGTATTTTTATTGTAGAAGTGTTTAAAAGAGCGTAGGTAGAAATCTTATTATTGTAACGGCGAACGCGCCAGAGCTTTATTTTAGCGGCGAGCAAACAATTTGCCCCGCGAATTTTCTGTTACTTTGTGCTGTCCTCGTAGGAGCTCTCACGAACACGTGTGCAGATAGATGCCAGAAAGGACCAGATCAAACTAGGAAGTGCTTTGCTAGGGTTTATTGCTGTGTTTGAAAGCCTAGCTAGTTAGGAGTGTTTTACTAATAGTTACGGCAAAAGAAGTGTACAATTCTTTTGTCTGTGATATGTTAGGGTATCCATTTTTAACTTAGTTTTCATTCCAAGTGTTGGTAACCGTTTACCTCTCAGCTAATTCAGCTTAGAGCATTTTCGCGCCTGCGCGGTCTCAACCAGCTTTCGTTTTCGCTCACAGCGGCAGCCATGTTTTTATCCCTTTAAACATTACCTAAACAATTTAAGCAAAGTTACGTAAGTCTCAAAGTTTTAACGTAAATAATATCGATCTCGGTACTAGTATCTATCGTTCTGCCAGAGAAATTAACGTAATTCGCCTTTAATAAGAAACTAAAAGTTCGTGTTGTAAATTACCTTCGCATTTACAGAGAATCAGCTGATTCGCCATCAATGCTAGCACCGTGGTGCTAACCCGCTCTTCTCGCCTCACGTGTTCCACCTCGCATCGCTCACTCGCGCGCTGAGCGAAAATTTCATTTCACTTAACGTAACCTCATTTACAATTGTTTGCTAACATCGTTTTCAAATCCTTACCGTAATTTTTCACTTGTCCTTACGTAAAGTTAACGTAAATCTTAAAAGTAGAGTCACTTGCAAGAATTGTTAACGTAAAACGCGTCTTTGTAAAATTCATATTGAAACGCAAATCATTTCATAAGCGCGAGCCGCTAATAGTAACGTAAAAATCGTTCACCACGAGCGCGTTATCATTTTTCATAAAACGTTATCCAAAGCAATTCTTTCACAAAAAACGTTAACGTAAGTAGATAATTTAACGCAAGTTGCGTCATATTAAACGAACATTAGTAGTTCAATTCAAATATAAGGGAGTTCATTCATATATCATTTTCACCCTCTCCGAGAGAGAGAGAGAGAGAGAACCAGAACCCAGTATTCACGAAGCCAAGAGTACTACATCTTACCATTAATTATAGCATGCCGAATTAACATTATGTTAGTCTCTTGTGTCTTTCATTTACACAGCGTGATACGTACGCGCATGTGTCCATTGCAGTTTGCAAACATTTATTTATTTCATTTACCGAGTACTTCAGCGAGGGACTGAGCATTTTCAATTATCATTACCTGTCGTTGCCCGAGTGGTCTTTTCATTTTCTTTATCACGAAAGACTTGCGTATACCGCAAGCACAATTCGCACAGTGTGCCACGCAAATTCATTACTTCCAGACAGGGAAGTCGTTACCAGTTTAGGACTGGCCACCACCAGTGCACGTCAGGTCTTACCATTTTACAGTGCCACTAATTCTTGACACTGTCCATCGACTGGCTGCTGAAGTACTCCCACCTTTTACTTTCTCTCCTCCACTATTACCCTCTGCCATGAGCAGTGCCATTTCACTTCAGTATATTTAAGTATACTGCATGTAGTGTCCGGGACACACCAGTGCTCCAGCCTCCATAAGTGCCATTGCACCTGTACAGGCCGTACAGGTAGCCATTAAACCTGCGTGTCCGTCCTTACGGAACGCCCAAGTAACTAGTGTGTCCATGTACAAGGGTCAGTGATCCTTCGGAACACTCAACAAAGGGAACGCCTCCCGAAGCGCCGCAATACCAGCCCTAAGTGCTGACAAACCTGCGTGTCCGTCCTTACGGAACGCCCAATTCATTAATGTCCGTGTACGAGGATCAGTGATCCTTCGGACCAACCCAAGGAACGCCTCCTCATAAGTGCCGCGCACCTGTACAGACGTACAGGTAGCCCTATACCTGCGTGTCCGTCCTACGGAACGCTCATTCATTATAGAGTATCCACCATTTTGGATCACTGAACCAAGGAACGCCTCCTCATAAGTGCGTGCACGCATAAGTGACCGTGCTGTATTGGACTACAGGTAGCCCATTCCAGCGTCTCCCAACTTAGGAACGCCCTTAAGTGTGACGTACGCCGTACACTCCATTGATTGTTTCACCTCTTTAGAAGGTGCCAATCCAGAAGTGCCACCAACTTACGGGACACTTCCCAAGTGCCACAGAGCACCCAGTCTTCTCAGACTTTTTCATTACCACATCGCAGAACACATTTCCAAGTGAGTGCTACTTTCCACAGTAGGCACTCCCATTCCATTCAATACCCTTTCCTGGCCTTTATTCTCATTTTCATCAGAGCCTCTACTGCAGCCTAAGGGAAATGTCTTCCCCTGCTTCCCGCGACTTCTTTGCCAGAGAGCTAGAGAAGCTCGGAGCCCTCATAACTCTGGGCAAGGAGGCTGGTTACACTGGACCAGCCCTTGACCAGTGGATAAAGACGCAGCAGGCTGCTGCGCGCCAGCAGGGAAAGGAAGAAAGAGAAGCAGAGAGGAAGGAAAGAGAAGAAGAGAGAAAGCATGAGCTAGCTCTCCTAGATGACGCAATCTCTCTGCTAGTTTCCAAGCCCCAGACCATGAGCTGGACTCCCGGTAAGAGGTGGTTGCGGAGGTTCTGCACCACTTGTTGTGTGCGTGGGCATGCTGTGGATTCCGACCAGTGCCCAAGTCGGTCTCTACCTTGGTTGGGAGGAGAGCTTCCAGGGTGAACTTCTCCAAGGCTACCATGTAGCCCTGCCTGATGAACAGTCTCCTACGGCCTATCAGTGGGTACAAGTCATGGCCGACACCGAAGCCCAGGTCTCCCTTATTTCCAGAAAGGCATTGCCTAGGGGTGCCAAAATCCAGACGAACGAAGAAATTCAGTTTGAATGGATTGACGGTAACCTCTATTCTGTTCCTTCGGTCCTTCTGAATGTGGAAATGCCCTTTCTGGACCAGGAGACCAGGGAAACCACATTGTGCCGCCTGGGCGTAGTTGACCAATTTCATGATGTTTATCAGGTGATATTGGGCCGAGATCTACTAAAGCCGTATCTCCCCTGGACGCAGCTCCCACTACCAGATGCACCGGACACCTGCAGCATGCCAGATAACCACACCTCAATTTTAGGTTCAGAGGCTAGTGCCTCCGATGTCCCCGACATACTTTCTATTTGTGAGCCTGGTCCTGATCCAGTGCCGGAGATAGAAATTCCTGCCGCATCCTGCCAGCCTCTTACCCTTTTACCGCCTACCTCCTCCCTTTTGGAAGAGGTAAGCCCACCAGTTAACCCCAGACTTGTTTCCGAGGGTGATCCAACAGAGGACGTTTCACCTGTGCCAGAGCACCCTGCCAGCCTTGGTGACTCCACAGATTCGCAACCTGTGGGGCCATCTCGGTCTTATCATCCAGTGCCACGGAAGAGGTTCTGGAACACGTTCTGCCGAGACTGTGGCCGCAAGGGTCACATGTCTGCCAACTATGGAGGGTGCGCAAATTTTAATATTCCTGCCATCGCAATGGCCGTCACCAATCCTTCTTCTCTAGGACCCCCAGCTAAGGGCCCTATAACCGTCGCACCCCTCCAAAGCCATTATCAGCCAAGCCACGTCAGAGCCTACGACGACTCTGGCGCTCAAAATCAAATCCTGATACGGGAAGACCGAATCCCCGAGGGGCTAACGTTGATAGACGTCGATTGATCACCATTGAAGGTATCAATCACATTAAACTGATCCTTCCAACCGTCCAATTGAGGGTCACCAGACCTCACTTTTCCAGAATTTGTACCCTTGCAGTTGCAAGCTACATTCCAGGAGGTTACGACCTTCTCCTAGGGCAAGACATGAAGTCTCCCTCGCATTCCAAAAAGCCTAGGGGTCCTAACCCCACATCAAATCACTCCAAAGCAAGGAGTCATCGAAATTCTACTTCCTCTAGGAAGTACGTCCACCAACAGTCTCCCCCGCTACCAAGGAGGGAGATTGATCATTCACAGTTCCGTTGCAAAACCTGCAACGTAATAGGGCACTCCACGAATTGGCCTAGGTGCCCTAGCAAACTACCAGCAGCGGACACTGTCCATTTTCCACAAGGCCTAGCCTTCAACAAGAGACAGGAGCCTCTGTCTCCCATTTCCAAGGGCACGCTGAGAGGTATTGCACCTCCGGTACCCGTCACAGGTCCAGTCGACCTCAACTCTCTGCCAGTGCCACTTGGCAGCACTGAGCAGTGCCAAAGCTCCGTCCAGCCTGGACGTAGAGCCACCACCGAACTTGACCTCTGCGCCTGGCCCCGAGCTAGCGCCGGCGCCTAACCTTATCAAGGATCCTCCTACAGGAGATCCTCCAACAGGCATGGAGCTTACCACAGCCCATGGCCAATCACTAGTTCCTTCTTCTTCATCCTTACCTCTGTCGCCCGAGGATGAACCTCCGGCAGACCTTACCTTTGTACCTCCTCTGGAAAACCAGGAACTGCCCGACCAGGAGTCAGCCTGGAGTTTTCCCCTCACGACGGTTGCCGCAGCAGCCGGAGTGAGGGCCTCCCCTGCCAGTAGGTTCCACCTCTACGACGGTTGCTGCAGAGACCGAAGTAGGGTGTTCTCCTGAAATCCTTCAGGCTACCGCTGCCTCAGCTCCTGCCGGCGTTTCTGGCCTTTCCCCAGAGTCGGTGCCTCCGTCTACTCCAAGGACTGGTATAGCCAGGTCCTGGAGGAATAAGAAGAAGAAGAAGAAGGGACGTCATTAACATACTAACAAAAGAGCCACATGCTCTCCTTGACACCTGTGCCCGAGGTACAGTGTCGCATCATTCGCAGAATGATCCTGGCACCTACCCAGAGAAGGTAGCCAGCCTGATCTCTGCCAGTAGCACTAACCCTCTAACCCCTAGCCATTGGTAATACTAACCCTCACTTAAATATAATTACCTCATTGCATTTCCCTCCTGGTAAATTAACCACTCATCATCCCCACGCATCATTACCTCTCATTATGTATTTTAACAGTTCCGTCGCTGAACTACTGCTGTGCGTACCACACTCTGGAATGATTGCGTCTTCATTTAACTGTATTGAGTAGGTTAGGCTAATGATTTAGTACCAGGGCATTAGGTTTAGTAGCAAGTAGAATTTTCAAGTAACCTTATCTAGGGGTAGAGTAGACTGTCGTCACAAGACAACCTGTAGTTATTTATTAGGCTAGACTACATCACTATATTAAGTTAGTACACTTAGCATCTTTGCCTATAAGTTAGGTAGGCCATTGTAGTCAGCCGTATCGCTGCTCAAAAAACTTCAAGTTAGAGTAGGAGAACTGGGTTGTCGAGGCGATCAACTTATTTAAGCCAAGACCTTCACGCCCGAAAGGGAGTGAATGCCTTCTTAACAGGGGGAGCTGCTACGTCTATAGAACGCCTCGCCTTCCAGCAGAGTTTTAGTTATATTTTAATTATAAAAGTCGCAGCCATGCCTTCTGAAGCGACTGTTGTTGGGAGAGTGGGTATGCGTAGGACTGATATTTCCGGTCTGACGGAAGCTTAGGGTAAGAGAGGCAGGTCACAAGAGTAGCTAGGCTTCGAGATGGATTTTAGGGACTTCTACAATAAGACCTATTTTCCTTCCCAATTTGCTGGCGTTGTGTTTACCACCTTTCAGGCAATGCTCGAGGCGGTTTTTGGAAGCCCCCGTGATTCGAAACCAAGCAGTATCGCCCTCAGTCGGCCGCGAGACGTGATCTCGGACAGAGGTCAAATTGCCAGCCTCCCAAAATTAGGCCTACCCACGACGCACCTGGTGGACCCGGACCCCAGACCTGAACAGAGGTCGGACCGCATTCTTCTACAAGGATACACAGAATATTGCATAAAGGTACGTCTGAAAGTGTAAACTTCAACCCAGCACCTTTTACTACCATACGACTCTTGCTAAATTCATTTTCAATTCTCATTTTTACCCCTTCTACATCAAAGACCCTTTGTCCTCATCGGGCCACGTGCTCCCCTTTGTGACTTGTTAAAGACCAAGCTTTCGTGTATACCTCAGTGAACCATTCGAGTTTACCTTCCTCAATGTTAGAGAATTAATCAGCCTTAATCAAAGCAAGAAGTCATTTTTCCTTTTATCTCGTTTAATCTGGGATTCTTTTCCAGATTCCCTGAGACCACGTGTCATGTCTCTGCCCGCAAGTGGTTGCATTAACCCAAGTGAATGAAAATCATCTTGAATTGAATGAGACTATAAGCCCCAACGTGGGGGCCAATATCATTTAACTTTTCTCCAGGCCAGCACGGGCCTTTCTGTAAATAAATAGTTTTAAAGTAACGAGCTGAGTTTTCTGGCGACCTTCCCTCTAAAGAAAGTTTACGGTAAGTTCAAGCAATTCCCTCTTGAAATCCCTAAATTACTTCGTTCCTTTACGTATCTAGTCTCTCACAAGGCCCTATAGGACGTAATATATATATATATATATATATATATATATATATATATATATATATATATGTATATATAGATGAGCTAGCGTTTGTATGTTTGTATGTTTTGTATATACATTCTAATAATGTTCCGCTTTTTTTTTCGTTGGTCGTAACTTTCTTCCCGAAAACGAATTTGTTGTAGCTAATTCAATTTCAGTTTCAATTTGTGTTCTGTCTGCGCTAACATGTAAGAGTAATTCTCGTGGTAACAGGTACTGTACATCAAAAGATCATTCTTTGCCGAGACTAGAGGCCAATTCTTCAACTACTTTTATCTTCTCCCATCCGTCCGTCCTTTCCTCTCCGATTTGCCATTGTCAGTTCCAATCATCTCTGCAGCCCAGCAAACCATCCAACCGACCCTCCTAAATCCGATCATCCCATTCTCTTCGTTAACGTTAACAACGCCACTTATTCTACCATAAATTAAAATGTTGAGTAGATTAGACCATTATCGCTTGAATTTTTTCCTCACACAATTCTATCAATTCCTGATCGAGACGCTTGACATCTCCTACTGTTATTTAGCCTTAGAGGTTTATGGGTGTTCCGGTGTGATTACCGGGTGTGGGGGAGGGGGGTTTATGTGGAGGGATGTAATAGTGTGGGGGGGGGGGTGAGTGGCTGCTGTAACCGGGTTCCCGTCATCTGAATGAATTAGAATCAAGGAATTGGGAAGTGTAGGTATCCAGCCCAAGCTCTCTCTCTCTCTCTCTCTCTCTTCCTGTGATAGATCATGAGTATTAATTCGTTTGGCTGGATTGGATGGTTGATCTGTTTTGGAATATTGACTCTGTGGGAAAATCGACGCACCGTCAATCACAGCACTAATTGCGCTCTCTATTCATCCATGTGTCCCAGGTGTCATAAAATTTTATACAATTAGGTATTAAATCTAATATTTTCCCTGTGGGGAAGAGCAGACAAACTGAAGAATCAAACCAAGTTTGGGTCAAAAAATTGAAATGGGAAGAAAGACTATTTTATAATATAATCATTTATACTATATCTATTTTACAATATAGAAATGACCCAAATAAACCGAACACGAATTAGCAATCTCTGGCAAGAGAATTAAAATTGATAACGATTCTTCCCTGGACTTTCCCTAACACGAAACTATGGTTGATGGCAGAACTCTGGAAAATCAACAGGGTAAGAATATCTGGTTATTGTTTAAAATCATACCAATTGTAGAGACGACAGTAACACTGATGAGTGTAGTCTAAAGTTAACACAGAAAACTGTATCAGTCGTTAGAATACCCAGGATCTGACACCACTTGTTGTATTAATAATGATATTTTAGTAGTTAAGGCTGCACACGCTTAGAATTTAATGTTGCTAATAATAGCTATTATTATTATCATTATTATTTTATTATTATTATTATTATTTCTTCTGTGATTACGAAAACAATTGCAATTAGAGTATTGATGACGATTATGAGAATTATGTTCATTACAACGAAAGCAAAGCACAGTTACTAATTTTGACGACGATGTTACTCTTATGGCAACCAAGAGTTTGTGTTGGGAAGGTTATATGTAGCTTTGTTTCAGAGGAAAAAAAGAAGTTTTTTGTTGGCAGAGATTTATTATGATTGCGTAGATTCATCTTCCAATCCTCATCATCGCTCCAATCTCCTCTGAAAGTTTATCTTGATTCCAGTTGACAACAATAAAGTAAACCTTCGAATTCAGGTGATTTGACCTATTCTCTTCTTTATGATCCTCTTAACATTGATGGATTCTATAGTTAGTGTCGATATTTCCTCGGCCTGATATAATAATAATAACATTAATTCTTTTCAATCTTCGGTCATGATTGTCACTTTTAACAAATAGTAATTCAGTTCAGAAGCTAAACTGTCAGCGTTTATCAATCTTTCTCCTAAGTACGCACCGCCAAATTAAATTTCGAATAAAGAAAGGAAGGCAGAGTACTATAAATTAGCAAAAATATCATAAACATTATTCAGCCAAAGAATTGTAAGCAAAATCTTCAACCGAAATATTGCATCGTTCCACGGTGTTTGATTTCCTACCAAAACTTTTCGAAACTGGAGAGTAAACAAACAAAGAAGTGATTAAGAAAGTAAATAGATGCGTAATTAAATATGTGAATAAATATGAATAAGCAAATATGCAAATATAAGTAAATAAAATCACGAAAGATAAAAAGAGTGTCCCCGTCTCAGGGGTCCCTGTCTGATGATATTATTGAGAGTCCTGGGAAAGGAAGGTGGATAATGAATAGATTAATTACGTTCTTTTGCGGAAATGAGGGAGAATCGAGGTTATTAAAGTGACATTTGATACGGGGTTGAAGGGGGAACCAGCCAGTTATTGCGAAAGGAAGTGAATAAAATCGTATTGATATGTAGAAATATAACGGAGCGATGACTGGAATGTAAATAATATTTAAACGGAACAAACTATAAGTGAAAATAGGGAGAATTGTACAAGAAGGTCTCAAAAGAGGTAGACGACATTTTCAAAGGGCAAACGAGTACCGAGAACGACTAATTGAGCGAGGTATATACAAAAATGACGGATTGCGTTCTGAAACGATTTCTTATTTTTCCAGATGCTAAGTTTCAGAATTCTCATCCTGCTTCTGTTTTCCTAACACTTGAAACCCATCTTCCTTCTGATAAGCAGGAGTGTCTGTGAGGTCAATCGTAGCAAAGTTCCATCTTTCTCCCTTCTTTTTCCTTTTTTGTTTTCTTCCAATCCGAACTAGAAAAAAGGTTATTAGGTTGACTGTTACATGGGTCTTTACACTTGGCTATAATGTGCCCAGGGAGTGAGAGTTGCCGTGTAGGGAATTAAGCGAGAGACAGTTACAGGGAGAATTCAAAGTCCCCAGATTTCCTCGAGACGACCGGGAAATAATATGTCATTACTCATCCGTGAATTATGTATCCTACTCGTTAGGCTTCCCCAACAGTCCCCCCCCCCCCCCACCCATCACATCCAAACCCCCCCCCCCCCACCAACCACCAGGAAAATATGACCCAAGTCAACCCAGTTCCGTTTGTAATGTCAAGGGAACAAGTGACGCGTCTTGTTTTCATCAGAGGGGGAGGACCGACTCACTCAAAAGACGTCCGTCCGTCCGTCCGCCCTTCCTCCCTGCGACGGTTCGAAGGACATGCAATTGTCCCGTAGTCTCAAATCAAGGAGTCTCTTCGATCTCAAGTGCCCATTATTTTCCTTCCGGTTCTGCTTGATCGTTCTGCGTTTACACGCACGTCATATTCGTCATCTAATGAAGTCTTCAGATGTCATTTGCAATATTTTTCTCTTTCGATTCTTTGAAAAAGAAGCCGAAGAGGACTTGTTCCCTAAGAAGGTTCTGGTATTGCAGGTAAAAGGTAGCAACGGAGTTCCTTTCCTTTTACAAAGGTTCGGCCTAAACTAATTAGGGTAAGAAGAGGAAGGTCGAATTCCCCTTTATACGAATGACTCATCAAACCGTTGACTAGCGAATTCTTCGAATGTATTTCATAACAATGATGTTATTATTAATAATTTTTTGTCCATCGTCAGTTAACTTTATATTTAATTCACAATCTAGTTCATTTACGACAACAAAAATTCACTGGTGCTTCCAATATCTGTACGAATTCCTTTCATTCATATTACAATGAACAATGATCTAATGATCTATATATCCTATAAATAATCTTGCTTTTCAGAGCTACACAGTTCAAATTCAACAGTGTTTAAGCATATATATATATATATATATAATATATTATATAATATATATATATATATCTATATATAAGTTATATATATATATATATATTTTATATATAAGAGTCTGATCACATTACCATGATTCATATATACGCATTAAGCTACAAATGTCCTTTAATATCTAATGTACTCTACCTCAGAATTATATATTTTCATATATGTTAACTGAAAGGGAATTTTTAGTTGATAATAATTTCGTCGGCCCCCGGCCGCGAATCCAGAAACCCAGAAACCACACAGCTATCACGAGAGGATACAAGCTAACACCGCCTCTCTCCTAGATGCTTATATATATGACACATTGCGATATGATCAGACTCATAAATTGGCTACGTGCGACTAAAGCACTACACAGTTGTCAAGGTAGAGGAGGGCTGATGCCGACTATAAAACAACGAATCCCTGGGCGCGACAGGGATTTGAGAGGCGGCGTTAACTTATATTCTCTCGTGGTAGATGTGTGGTTTTCGGCGCTTCCCTGTACGTCCTGATTTCTGGGTTCCTAGGTTCGCGCCCGGGAGCCGACAAAATTATTATCAACTAAAAATTCCTCTTCGGTTAACATATATGCAAATACTTTAATTCTGAGGTATAGTGAATTAGATATTAAAGGGACATTTGTACCTGAATGCGTGTATATATAATATATATATATATATATATATATATATATATATATATGTATGTATATATATATGTATATATATATTATATATATGTATATATATGTATGTATGTATGTACATATATAAAAGCTTGGACTCCATTATACTTACCACAAGGACGTTGCTGACCTGCCTGTTCACCTACAAGGGTAAAAATACAATGAAAAGGAATGAGCTCGTAAGGCCTTACTTTAAATGGATTCTGCAGAGAAACTCAGGATAATTAAATTACATGTATTTACAATACAAAATCAGAAGACAAACAGGAATAAGGCAGGCCAATGGGGTCCTAGAGCAGCACATAAAACGAACGATGGATGATTAAACTTCAATTGCGCTGTTCATCAGGTTACATTTAGAAATTTCCTCATCGTAACCAACAAGCATACAGTCGTGGCAGAGTGTCCACAGTGGCAAGCACTCCTTTTGGCAATAGAGAGAGGATATGATCACACAGTAATTGCGAGGGTAATAGGCTAAGGCTGAGGGTGGCAGAAATCCGTTTACATAAGACACTATTTAATAAAATTATGACACGAGTTTAACAAGACAGGTCAGTTCTATTTATAAGTTGTACTTGCAAATGGAAATGTTTAGTAGAAAAAAAAACTAAGTGACTGGACAACCTCAATTCCTTACTGTACGTTAATTCTGAAAAGATGGCGTCAGTAGTCTTACCAATGGAAGGACATTGGATAGGTTTAAGATACTATGACTGAGTCATTCAGCCACAGATGGATGTTGGCCCCGAAGGAGATGTGACTTGCTCAGCAGTGTTCTGGTCTCTCCCTATATCCTGCGATGAGGAGCTATTTATCATCTAGGATCATCGGCTCCTTGAGCTTAGCAAGGAATCCAGATGCATTCTGGGTACATCCAACTTTCTCTTTGGGCGAATGGTGAACGTTTAATGCGTCCGACTTTCTCTTTTGGCGAAGACTGGCCGGTTAACTTGTGCCTCAAGTCATTCAGGTGTCCATGCATCTTCTACAAGTTCGGATCAGTGTCTGGAATAAGAGGTTTATCAAAGTCGGGAGCTCAAGAGAGGATTAAAAGCAACACGGGAAATCAGAATGAGATTGAAAGGGCAATTCTCCACGACCGACAATCAGCGCGTCGCGGCCAGCAAACTTGATTAGCAGAAGGGTATTAAGTTTGTTTATTGGGAAGTTTTACTTGATTCTTGAAAGGTGAGTTACCTTGGGAGTGTTAACTCTTGTAGTAATGTATATTATGTGTCACTGAGTGCGCATGCTCACCTTGAGAATACTACCATGCATCTGGTCAAACATTAACCGAAAAACGGGTCATCATCCTGGGCTATATTTTTATTGTCTCAAACAATATATTCTAACTCCTACTTACACGCTACCAGCAGTAGAAGTCGTGTGATAGATTGAACTATTTTGCATACTAGCAGCTGTACCCATCCTTCGGACGTGTTATCAAACGCACATACACTTCTAAATGACCTAGACTTACTCTTTCCCCAGCCAATGCTGCTGTGTCACTAACTGGTTCCATCAAGCATCGCTGGCAGACGGCAGGTGCATACATGTTGCAACAGGTTGCTCAGGAAAGTTAAATTCTGATATTGATGTAGTCATTTATGTTAACTCATTGTACCAAATTTGGTCCCTAATTCCCAAAAGGGGCGGGCGTGCCCAACCTTGCTATCAAGGTTGGGGTAGGTAGGCTATGACCACCTCCCTTGGTTGGTAAGTCCCATATTGTGAGGAGTGTTTGTGTACGTATGGTAACACTTTACAAAGATGTCAACCCCCAAAGTTGTAAAAAATGAGAGGGTATGAAGAAGGGGGCTATGACCCCCTTAGAAAAGGCCCTCGAATTTCGGAATTTGACTAAAACCTTGTTGGGGGGTGGGGAGGAGTTGAAGGTTAAAATTTGTAAGGCCTAGCTTTCATAGGTTGGCTTGCATAGCGAACAAACAAACAGGCAGACAGATGGACAGAAATTGCCTTTAATATAGATAAGTTATTCGCTTTCACCTGAAATAATATGTCGATGACATTAAAAGAGAGAAGAGAGAGAAGAGAGAGAGAGAGAGATACCTTACCTTACCTTACAGACCTTACATCTTGTTCTGGTTGCCCCAGGTCCTTCAGTGTGAGGCACCTCTAATGTCTACCAGAGAGTTGCTAATGAATCTTCCGGTATATTTTGCATCTTCCAATCTTGAATGGTCTGGGATGCAACTTAGATATTTGTCGAGGTTATTCTTAAACACGTCTACGCTCACTCCTGATATATTCCTCAGATGAACTGGCAACGCATTGAATAGGCGCTGCATTGTCGATGCAGGTGCGTAGTGGATTAATGACCTGCGTGCTTCCCTTAGTTTTCCTGGTATAGTTTTGGGCACTATTAATCTACCTCTGCTTGCCTTTCTGATAGAGAGAGAGAGAGAGAGAGAGAGACGAAGTAATCGAGTTCGGGATTTTTTTCGACTCCCGTTGTAATGATTTTCTGTTTTCAGAAGACATTTAGGTCCCTTTTTTTGGCAGAATTCGCGTAAAGTTTGTGATTATTTTTAATGAATGTACTAAAGAATAGTTTGATATTCATCTTGAAGTTAGCGATTTGTGAAGTTTTAAACATCGGGAGAAGTATGGAAAGACCTTCATTGCAGAGAATATTTTTTTATGAGCGATAGAACCTAAAATAATTAAGTATGAATTTTTATTAACTAATTTGTTAACAGACTATAATAAGGATATTATATTTGATATTTTAGTATAACTGTATGTTCTTTACAATAAAAACTAGACTTTTTTTACTTACGCCAAATTTGACATGTAGGACGTACAATAGTTTAAGTAACCAAAAGCTTATAAAAGTATCGAGTGGAATTAATTTTATTTCATATATATATATATATATATATATATATATATATATATATATATATATATGCCTAGACGTATGTATAACCTGTAGTTCGACAGATCTAAACCGAGATGTTGTTTTCTTCTTTGGGTAAGAACCTTATTGCCACATCTACCAGTGTCCAGTATGGAATACCTTACTTTATTACTCATGAATCAATAAATCGGTAGTTTAAATATTTTTAGCATGTTTTGCTGAACTTAAGCGTTCACATATTGTGATTAGAATGTCGTTTGTGAATAAATATGAGAAATCGCATTTATAAACGTGACAGATGTTTCGAAAGACGCAGCCACTTCTCACGATATGCAGGTGGGCCTATTGAACCATGAAGTTTAAAGGAATTATCTCTGCCCGGTCTAGCGGAGAACTCTAACGCCAAAATGAATGACTTCTTGCTTTAGGTAACCGAGAACAATAGTCAGTAGGGAAATTAATTCATTCTTACAGAAATCACGCTGTGAAACGGGCAAATGCAGTTAAGCATTCCGAAAACTCGGAAACAGGTGATGCCGCACAGGATATCCGTTATTGAACTAAGTTCATCTGACGACGAAGATTCCTCGTAATGTACATTTTGTATAGAATCATATTACTACAATTCCTGTGATAATTATTGTAAATAAATCATTTCTCTCCCGATGATGAGTTTATGTGCTTCAACCTTATAAAAGGTAAAAGTTGTTACACTTATTAGATTTATGAGTTATAACACGGTCCAGACCGTGAGTGAAAAAGGAAATGAAATTTAAGTAAATCATAACTTGATGAATGAAAATGAGGCGAACCTAAAATGTAGAGCAATGAAATGCAAAATATTACAAACTTGTTTAGGAAATGGATAGTATGGCAGACGGAAAATTCAAATAAGAAGAAAGAATAGATAAGAATAATCTACTGGCAAGATTATAAGAAAATGTCAAGACATACATACTGAATGGTAATTACCGATTTTTATTACTTTCAATAAAAAGATCATCAAAGGAAATATGTAATATAATATGCAAAATTTAAGGGTATAAGTCATAACAAATATAACAATAAATAGCTTCAAAAGTAATATATTACCAAATAGAAATGGGATCGAATTTACGGATTAGGAATTATACGGTCAGTTTCATTAGGTACTGTTCCACAGTACCTAGGAGATGGCTGGGGACTGAAGAAGGGGACGATTTAAAGGTTAAGAGAGAACTGACAATAGGGTTTTTCTCAAGGAGGTAAACAATCTATCAGTTTAGATCTGTCGAACTATAATATAATAATTTTCTGTGTGTGCAAACGCAGAACCAAAGAAGAGAAAATAAAAGATACAGTTGGAAATAAACAAGTATAATAAAAGTTGAGAAGATAAATTCGAATAAAAGTAGATTGTAAAGAATCTTTGGCATGCAAAACAAATTTTCCTTATTTTTCAGAATAACAAAGTTTTTTGTACCGTATTCATATCGATACATACAGTATTTTCTCATTATTCTATTACTCGACACTTGCTAGATATAAGTACATTCTGATAATCTTTATACTGACTGCCCACTCATATCCAGTTTGATACTTGAATCGGAGGAGAATTGTCTGTTCTTCAAGAATAATTAATTGAAAACGATGCTATCGACAGCATTGCCGTGATTTCCTTTCCGTGAATGCAAGAAGCTAGAAACGCCAAACGAATCGAGCAATTCAATCAAGAGAATATTTCAGCTAGGAAGAGATATTAGTGGGAGGGAGGGAGGGAGGATAGTAGAAGAGATTGGGGTGGGGATGCGGGGTGGGGGAGGGGGTGTTAAGCAAGAATGCCGTTGTTGTCCGTGGGTCTTTTTGGCACGGCGCCAAACATCGCATTCCGCTGCATGCCACTGACAGATTATTTTCCGATTTTGCCTCTCTCTTGGCATTCCAGGCTCAATATCGAAGAAATGCTGACACCACGGGACACTCTGGGCGAAAATATTTATTTTGAAAACGCCAAAAAAAAAAAAAAAAAAAATTATGAAGAATATGAAACGAGGCCACGAAGTTCATACCGAGGGAAAGGGGAAGAGGAGGAGGAGGAGGGAGAGAAGGGGGAGGAGGAGGAGAGGGAGAGGAATGAGGAGGAAGAGGAGGAATTGAACGAGGAGGAGGAGGAGAGGGAAAGGAATGAGGAGGAAGAGGACGAGCGGGAGGGGAGGAGGAGGAAAAGGAGGAGGGGAGTGATACTCGGAATTCTTTCTTTCCTTTTCCTTCTTAAAGAGAATGGGACATGTGAGAGGTCAGCCTATCAGAGCCTAACAAGCGTCGGCCAGTTTCTGAAGGATTTGATTTGTTCATTAAGGCTGCTCTTACTCTGAAGCATTTTGCGTTTTTTTTTCCTTTTTAATATTTCTGATAACGCATGTAAATCTTATGAAGTATAATAAAAAGTATTCATTATATTCTCTCCACATTATATGAATCGCTGAGTTGGCTGTGAAGCTGGGCCATTGCTTATCTTCTGGTTTCTTATGTTCCAGCTACTTTTAAAGTAAAAGATCTTGAATATGTTTATTTTCAGGTGGTTATTGAATGCTGTAGATATATAGATATAAAATCTTAGATTCAAACGTTTGAGCTTAGTGTATGTTAACTGTTTTTATTACAAATTTAAACCCTTCGTACTGAGTGAAAGTAAGGGATTTAAAAACTTTAGGTATAAACATTGTTCAGGCAATCTATCTTCAATGGGACTTTATTTCCAGGTGAATGCTATAGATATGGACATAATTTCTCAGTTTCAGACGTTTAAGCACCCGATGGTAACATTTTGGACATTTAGTTATTTTATCTTTTGTTGCCTAAAGAACTTTGCCAGGCAACATCAGCTGAAATGAAATGTATTATTAAAATTTTTTCATGCTATTCGACTGGGTGGTTTTTATAGTGTGGGGTTCCGGGTTACATCCTGCCTCTGTAGGAGCCCATCACTTTTCTTTCTATGTGCGCCGTTTCTAGTAGCACACTCTTCTGCATGAGTCCTGGAGCCACATCAGCGTCTGGTTTTTACATGTTCCTTTTCAAGTATCTTGGAATCGTGCGGTACAATTTCCAGTGGCATATCCCATATCCTTCTTATTTCTGTTTTCAAGTCTTGATGCTTATCAATTTTTTCTCTTTCTTCCTCATCTACTCTGGTGCCCCATGCCGCCATTTGTGCGACATCAATTTCGCTGTCCTATATTTCTGTAGATGCTTAAAATCTACTTGATGTTCATGTTGGTCACTTTCATTTCTTGGAGTGCTTAGTAATGACAGTGTGGTGACATTTAAATAATTTAGTAGATTATGAAAGATGAAAGCCTCATCTTATATAGCACATAACAAAGCTTACGAAAATGCTAATGTTATATAGTGATATTTAACCAATGAGGGTAATGGCAGTTCTAGACGGTGGCGATATGTATAGTTAGGTTGACAAAAGATGGTCACAGGCAGATGAAAATACAAAAGGAAAAAGAAATGGTGCTTGTGGAAGAAGAATATTTATAAGAAAGAAAATGTCATCTAAAATAAGCATTTGTAAGTAACCTCTTAATGGAATTCTAGGGAAACAAGTACGACACATCAATCATCGTCTGTTGAGATTAATCAGTTCCCGGGATGGAAAAATTAGAATTGCAAATATTATTAGACAGAAAACGATTTCCGGATAATTAGATTGAGGTCCTTTGTATTTCCATATATACGCACTGTTGAGATTTCAGTCATTCACTGAAGGATCCGCTTTTGATATGGCTTCCTTTCAGATCAAAATTAAATCGTACGAGAAAATAACTCGTTCTTCCATTGGCTGAATTATGGTGCACAATAATGATCATAATTCCGGGAAAACTTAAAACAAAAGCCAATAACCAATCATAACTTCGTCGACAGTCATCAGCAATTCAATTGTCGTACTTTGCCAAGACGTCTTCGGATAAAAAAACGAATAATTTCTGGCCAATCATTTTCCGAATAAAAAGAATTAAAGTATTCCTCTTCTTTGATGGGATTTTATTAGATTGTGGTCTCTGTATCAGTGAATCTAGCAAATAAATGATGCTTTAATTATACTGAAGCATAAGTTATTAGTTACCCCCATTTTCTCAGAAAATGTGTGAAAAGACTTTAAAAGATTTGTCAGTTATTTATAGGCAAATATATATTCCGTAACTGCAGAATAGCAGGCTCACGCACGCGTAATCACGCACAAACGCATATACATCTATAAATATAGTTATATATACATATATATATATATATATATATATATATATAATATATATATATATATATATATATATATATATATATATATATAATTATATGTGAGTATCATGCACTTCCAGGCACATATTGTAATTGATCATGATACCAGTAAAGGCAATTGTTTACAATTAAAGGAGAAGTTGGCCAGAGCATAACCCTTTGGAAGTTACGTTCGACCAAGAGACCACAAATATAACAAATTCTCACTGAAAATAAAACAAATGAATTCTCCGAGCCAGCCTCCTTGGCGGTAGCAGCAGACCTGTTAATTTTTCAAGATTAACGAGATCGCCTCTCCAGCTGCCATTAGAAAGGGCAATAATTAACCAAATCTTCCCAGACCTATCCGGTACTGCGGAAGTGATTCATCAAGGTTGATGAGAGGGAGAGATTTAGATCAAGGCCCGAACGCTATAAGGTGGAAGAAGAGAAAGAGGAATAAGAGAGAGAATGGATGTTAGTGCATGCTTGCGTGTGCGAGGGAAAGATGGAGAGGAAGAGAGAGAAGATAGGTGGAGAGAGAGGTAGGAGAGATAGATGGGGATCATTCATAAGAGGGAGAAACGTAAGGTTACGTGAGAATATTCTTGAGAGCCTGTTGGAACGGGAGAGAAAAATGGATGAGAAAGTAAGAATTTATAAGAGAACGTCCTAGTGTGCCTGTAACGAGAGAGAGAGAGAGAGAGAGAGAGAGAGAGAGAGAGAGAATTTCCTTTTGCATACGTACAACTGAAGAGGCAATCACGTAGAATTAGTACCCAGAGGAAGGATACATATTTCTTTTACCACTTCATTGCTTCTTAAATTGTACACCGGGTTATGAGAAATGAAAAAGACGACTCGCCCATTAGCTTAATGCTGTAACAATCGTTTTTACGTTGAAAATTTGTAAACAGTGTTTCACACCAGATGGCATGCTTCATTTGGCTGCGACAATGAGAGACGATAAACAAATCCTGGGAGCGTTTGTTTGTTTTTACAACTGTTGATTGTCTATTGTTTATTCTTCCTGCTCTTCAGCTTCACCTCAGACAAGCTCTATCTCTCTCTCTCTCTCTCTCTCTCTCTCTCTCTCTCTCTCTCTCTCTGGAGTTTCGAAACTACTGAATTAAATTGTAAGAAGTCATCTTCACAAAATCCTCAGAGTGACTCTCTCTCTCTCTCTCTCTCTCTCTCTCTCTCTCTTCTCTCTCTCTCTCTCGTTTCGAATCTAGTGAATTAAATTGTCAGAATTTAAATATGTACAGAATCTTGTTTCTCTCTCTCTCTCTCTCTCTCTCTCTCTCTCTCTCTCTCTCGTCGAATCTAGTGATAATTAAATTGTAAGAATTTAAATATGTACAGAATCTTGTTCTCTCTCTCCTCTCTCTCTCTCTCTCTCTCTCTCTCTCACACACACACACACACAGATACGCACACAATTTCGAATTTACTTAACTGAATTGCAAGCAGGTGCATTTTCACCGAATCCTCAAAGTTACGCGTTAAAAGCACGAAAATCTTTGCAGTCTGAGAATTTACGGCGGAGCTAAATATCAGGAAGGCACAACATACTCTGTAATAATTTTTTATCATTAGAATTGCTTTTCGTTAGCTATACTCGAGTTAAAATGCAATTTTCTGTTTGCCTGACGGCGCGCGAAATTTATGTTGCACCGGTATAATGGCTAGCTTTACGTTATGACTTAAAGAATTTAATGGTTAGCGGAGATATGGCTTAAAAATAATAGATGGATGTAATACACATGACAAATTGTTTCCTGCTTTTTTTTATGTAGGTTAAGAGGTGTTTGCACAAGCTAAGAGTTTATGTAGATGTAATTTTACATTAATTTAAAGCAATTATAATCTTTCATACTTTGAATATTAATCCGATAGAGAAAAAATAAATTATTGCCATTAAGAGTAAACCGCTTGCATCCTTATCCCATGAAGTAATGACTGCCTTGTTGAAGTTCTCTTTAGGTAGACTGCAGTCATCATAAGTCTGTTTTGAATAGAATGAAACCAATTAATTATATGAATTAAAAGTAAATAACAGGGGAGCGATTATCATTATTATTATTTCACTGAACAGTAAGGCCGTCTGGATGCCGTTTAGCTTGCTTATATCGTAGCTTCTCAGTCTCTCGAATGAGTTTCTATGTAGCAGAGAGAGAGAGAGAGAGAGAGAGAGAGAGAGAGTGAGAGAGAGAAATTTCTATTGTGTTCAGAAATAAACAAGTAAGAAATGCGCCGAAGTTACTTTGGAGCAATCGAATTTTCTGTACATCGTATAATGCTGTATGAAACTCTCAGCCACTTCCCGGTGGTGGCCTCTCTATAGGTGCCAGGCGCACGACCATGGCTAGCTTTAACCTTGAATAAAATAAAAACTACTGAGGCTAGAGGGCTGCAAGCCGGCATGTTTGGTGATGAGAGCGTGGATGATCAACATACCAATTTGCAACCCTCTAGCCTTAGTAGTCTTTCAGATTTGAAGGCGGAAAGAAAAACGTGCCGATGGTCAGACAAGTAGCCATCTCAGTAGTTTTCTTCTACGTAAAACTATGACGGTACCACCTTGCTTCTCGTATTTTTTCTTTTATACAGCTGGATAAATCTATATTCAAGATTATTCACCAGAATGAACTCTGAATAGATAAAGACGATTTTAAACTCAACGAGGGAGAACGAAGGATGCGTAAAATTCTTTATTTTTCGAATTTCACCTCACACAAGGCTGAATACTTGGAAAATCAAGATAATTCAATAGATCAGATGTCGAAAAGACGGACTCAGAGATTCTCGAAATTTTAACCCAAGGTAACCCGTTTATTGGGAAGAGACCACCATAGTATTGTACCTTTAGGGATTTACTTGCAGTTTGTCCCTTAATTAAGTATTTTAGGTAACGGCAATATTATTTGGTGATGGATGTAATTTTCCATCGGGATCTTTTATAATAACATCGACAGTAAAATCATTTCCTTGGTTTAATGATTACTATACAGTTCTCATTTTTAATTCTCTATATTAATAACAATAATGAGAAAAAAAATGGATAGATGGCATTCATGAAATAATGATTAGGTATCTATTTCCCTGTATTGTGTTAATGGGCATGCCAGATATAATGAGTAAAACATTTTATTCTTAATAAGTTGATGTGGAGTGGACTCACATCTAATTCAAGATGAGTTACATCATATATATTTAATCATCTAATTCAAAATAAGCCATATGTTTATATGTAACCATATATAATTCCAAAAGAAGTTATATGTTGTCAATGACAGAAGTTATTTTCAGATATTTTATTACCTTCCCAGTTATTGTACAATATTATTTCTTAATGCACTCGATATGTGCAAATTATTCAAACAAAAATTGTCCATCGAAAAATTTATTCGTCTGAAAAATATATGAAAAAAGATCTAGAAGTTTATTCTGATTTTCCCTTAAGACCCGGATAAATTTTAAAATTTATTCTTCTGAAAAATATTTGGAAAATAATCTAGAAGTGAAGTTTGCTCTGACTTTCCCTTCAGACCCTACCAAATTTGAAAATTTATTCCTGCGAAAAATGTCATATGAAAAATAATGTAGAAGTTTGGTCTACTTTTCCTTTAAGACCCGGATGAATATATAAAGATCGAGCCTTAATTGCTGGCTGCGATTACATTCCTCTCATCAGAATGAAACTCATTTCAGTGTTCAAAGAAAAAAAAGAAAAAAAAGAAAGAACGATTCACACACACTTCTGCATCTCATCGTGCGAACTCGCGAAGAAGAAGTAGAAGAAGAAAACTCTGGTAGCAGTTTGTTTTGTAACGAGTGATAAACAAAACGCGAATATTTGTGCTTCACTTTCTCTTGCCTATAAAACATGACTGAATTCAGAGGTGTTTGTTCTTGTTATCGTCCTAAATGAAATTGCACCCTCTAGAGACACAACGAGCGAGCTGTTGCACTCAAAAAGCAAAAACAAACTGCCGGTGCTGTTCTATACATAATGGAAGTAATTACAGCCTATGAGAAGATTTTTGATAATGTTATTTTTTTCTCTCTCGAGTTTGCAAACAAGGTGTTTCCTTGTTTACAGATTCGGTGTTTTAATTCTGAGTTCCTTCCTTCCAGTTCTTGAATAAATAAGGAATCATTTTTTTCATCAAGCCTAATCGCTATGGGTAGCTGAATTAGACGAATGGTAAAGGCAAGCTTGTGAGCACCCCTACGCTCTGTATACACACACACATACACATATATGTGCGTTTGTAAAGTCATTGTGTTTGTGTAAATGTACGATTGACCAAGTGGGCATGCCTCTATGTAGAGACATCATATCAGCCTTTGTTCTATAGAATTTCATAGATCATTCTTCATGAAGAGAATCACGCACGCTACCCCCTCGTTATACTATTGCAAAATGATTCTTCAACGGATACTCCTACACTGGCTTCAAAAAATTTCATTTGCTCCATGTATCCTTGACAGAAAATAGCTACATTTCGAGTCCTAGTCGTGGAAGGGAAAAATCTCCTTAATTTTCTCGGTTAGTGATAAGACCAAAGGGGTATAAAACAATCACTGCAAGGGGTACAGAGATCACCACTCAAATTTCTTCGTGTCCACTGAGAATTCTTTCTCTCGAATCGTAGTCTTGCTGTTGCACATCGATGGTAGAAATGATCAGGTAATACTTTAACATTTTCCGGTTACTGCTGTCTCCGACCGTACTTGATCTCTTCCTCATGTACCCCGTATCGAAGTGGTGACAACAGTGCACCTCCCATGGTGCACTGGTTCTTTGTAGCGTCCCTTCGGTCGCTACTTGTAACCCCTTTCATTCTTTTTAGTGTACCTCCGTTCATATTCTCTTTCCTCGTACTTTCCACCATTTTACTCTCAGTTTCCTTTTAAGCACTTGATGTTCCCTTAAGTCCCAGCGCTTGGCCTTTGGCCTCAATTTTATATTTTATTCCATTCATCGTCGAGCAGATGGAAAGTCTTCCTATCCCGCAATTGAATGCCTGAAATAATATTATTCAAGTTGAATCCTAGAGAGGAAATTAGAATAAGGGCAGAGTAGAAAGCAATATAAATTTTGGTAAAAAAAAAATTTAAAAAAAGTAAAAAAAAATTCTTGGCCAGTTTTTGCAAACCTGTGCTCTCTCAGTGATGGCGTCAGAGTTACTGTTTCATGCAATCACCCTTTATGAGCTCGCTAACGACACAGTGCTCAGAACCTCCTAAAGTACTAACGATCGCATAATTGACTTGAGACATGACGGGTAAAAAAAAAAAATATTTTGAACGTGAATTGTGCATAAATAGAGGTAAAATATCATGTAATTTCACCTCTAGTTAAAACACTGAATCGTTAACCGTGAAAAAGAAGAGAGCTGGAAAAATGTCGCTATGTTTAGGTGATTTTTTTATATGGAAAATTTGTTTCGCTGCAAAAGTTTGTATGACAGTTTGAGACTAATGAATGTGGAATCATGTTTCAAACTCCTCTCTTTTTGCATCCACACTTTTTCCTCTCTGTTATGAAATTACAGTTAACTGGTCATTACACTACGTATGCATTAAGTTATTTTTTCAGTGTTTATTATCCTGTATCATCAGCTTCGATACATAGTCTGATTTTTAAATTGTTTTAGTTCCCAATAGAATTTTGTTTACTCATAAGTTGCTTTTTCCTCATAAGAGGAATTTGTGAAATCATTAGTCTTTAGCTTTATTATTCATTGTTATTGCATAAACGAGCATAACTAAATCATTTATCACTATTAGCTAATGGGAGAGATGATTCAGACAGTGACCTCATTCTCATAATGGAGAAAAAATTGAGATGCTGGTAGCGAAGGAATGAGAAAACATTACCATTCTTGCAGTGATATCGCCAGTGACTAGAGCCCTCAAGGGCATGTTTTGAGTGGCTCTTACCGAATGCAACAAGCATTGTTTTCAAGATCAAGTCTCTTTGCGCAGAGAGAGAGAGAGAGAGAGAGAGAGAGAGAGAGAGAGAGAGCTCGCGTCGGGAACGTTGAGAACATATTCACACAATTATAAGTGACTCATTCATCCTCAAGGGGATTGATGAGTGTCTGTTCTGTGTTGTTGCCATCCAGTGTGTTATACTCAAGGGAGTCACCTTTCTTGTCGTCAGCAGTATTTTTTTCCATTTGCTTTTGAAAACGTTCTGATAAACTAACTCAACGTTTCACTTAGCTGAGGCAGGAGCGTCATACGGGCTTTGCAGTCTGTAAGGATACGTAAAGAATAGAACCAAATTAGAACTGAAGTTCAGTAGTTAATCGTTTTTGGAAGAACAGGACATTAATTTTTTTTTAAGCTAAAGGAGAGCGGAAAATGGGAAATTTTTTTGGTGTTCATCAAAGGGGAGGCAAAATTTTATATTCATATATTAATGATTATTCAAATATCCAAAAGAAAAATTGATTGCATATGTACACCGAAACGACGATGAAAAATACGCCTTCTACCAAATTGTCTTCCATTGTAACGTCGAGGCTTTTGGGAGTTTTGTTCCAGATCATGACTCAGGGATTTTCCAGCTAGGGAGTTTGTTCAAGGTTCTTTATAGCGTCCCTTCGGCATCTACCTGCAACACCTTTCCATTCCTTTTTACAGTACTTCCTTCCATGTTCTTCCTTCCATCTTACTTTCCACCCTCTTCTAAAAATTAATTCACAGAGCAACCACTAGGGTTTCCTCCTGTTACACTTTTTAAAACTCTATCACGCGATTTTCCTTTTAGCGCTGAATTACCTCATAGGTCACAGAGCTGGACATTCGGATTAAATTGTATATTCTATTTAGCTAGGGAATTCTTTGCAACTCAGTATGCGACGACTTAAGAAAAAGCAACATTGTGATTACACACATTCACTCACATACTACATGCGTTAGTTACAGTCTAAGTGGCACAGTGTGTGTGTGTGTGTGTGTGTGTGTGTGTGTGTGTGTGTGTGTTTGTACGCAGAGAGGTCGACATGCTACTGATGTATGTATAAACAATTTTTGTGGTGAAGTTGACTCGGTATTTAAAGGGTGAATGGGCCAGTAAATTAAATTTGGAACTTATCTTAAACCACCCAATTAAAGAAAACGAATTACTGGTGATATACGTATATACAGTATATGTGTGTGTGCGAGTTTGTGTATACTATGCATGCGTTGACTCAGCATTTAAAGGGTGAATGGGCCGGTAAATGTTATTTGGCATTTATCTTGATCAGTTCTTTTTGAAGAAAATGACTGATTTAGTATTATATGCAATTAATATATTATATATATATTCTATATATATATATATATATATATATATATATAATATATATATATGTATATATTATATGTATATGTATATTGTATATGTATATGTATATGTATATGTATATGTATACACATATACTATATGTATATATAATGTGTTTGTGTGTGTGTACTTTTGTATGTATCCACGTGTGTATTTGAGAAATGCTCTTTACGAAGAAATGGTCGTTAGTTATTGGAAATGTTTGGGGATATATTTTGACGAACCAAACGCTCAGAAATCATTTATATTTGTGACTAAAAACGAACCGCCAGAATTGTAGACAAACACGCCATTTGAAATAATTAATGTTACATCCGAGACCGCAGTCAAACTCAGATTAACAAATTGTTTCAAGTTCAGTGGTTCTGATATACAGAACGAATATTGAAAATAACTCGCTCCACAATGACAAAATATATATTCAGCTCGACCGTCATCCACGTAGCTCGGAAAAGTAGGGTCGCTATTTACAACATACTGGGAAAATGCACAGTTAAAATTTGCATTTTTTAAATGCAAAAGGGAACAAGGAGGTTTAATATGGAGGGAAATAGAATGGACTCCTTGATACCCTCCACTTGACAAGCCTCGAATTAATGTGAAAAGTTGAAGAGAGAGGAAGTGGAATGGGCTTATAAAATTAGAAGCGAGTGACCTTCGTTTATAGAGAAGAAAGGATATGAAAGTGTGGGGAAACAGAAACATAGGTGAATTCCAAAGCCTCGCAGAAAATGGGGAGATGCACTCCGATGCCCAGTGACCCTACAATTGCCTGTGTCACTGAGTAAATGTGGGAAGAGGTGAACTGACGACTTCATATGAGAACCCAAGTACGTTTGGCGTCTGAGTTCATGAACTGATGAAGTACCATAAAATCAACATTTCCTCGATATGTTTATTACATCAGATCTTACCAAAATAGGACTTCCAGAGAAAATTTTAATTACATGAAGGTCCAGCATGTTTTGTGATTACTACACATCATAACAGAATCCCTAAGTTGACAGCTCTCCACGTTGAAAATTGTTCAGATAATTTCAACTCGTATGATCTTTTAAAACGAAAATTCAAACACAAGTTGTCATCTAATATTTCACAAATTCCAGTGTTAATACGCTCGGTTATTTTATCATCTCGTAATTTGTCTGTTTGTTGCGTTTTATTTAATTTTACTTCCATGTTAGTAATCTCATTATTTCTAATATATATATATATATATATATAATATATATATATGTATATATATATATATATATATATATATATATATATATATATATATATATATATATATATAATATATGTATATATATATATATATATATATATATATATATATATATATATATATATATACGGGTACTCCTCATTTAACGACGTACTCGTCTTATGACAACTCGGAGTTACGACGACTATATGAAGAGAGAGAAAAAAAAACCATAAATGAAAATAAAAATAAAAACATTGCCAATGGTGGCCAAGAGAAAAGCTATTCACCGCCAATAATCTAGCCTAGCCTAGGTTATGAAAACCTTGAAATCTATGTCTAAAACAATAAATAAGGCTTTAATATACTTTGTAAAGAAAATCTATACAGTTGAACCTCTTAAAGTCAGCATTCTATGGTCTGGGAACTCCACTGGTTGGCATGTTTCAGCCGCCATTAGTTTGTTGCGCGGCCGAACGGGTGGTGCCATTTTTGTTTACAACTTCAAGACAGCAAAAATTATGCCATATCCCCTTTGTTTTAGTGAGAATAATTCTTATTAATGAAAATAAAGTTTGTGAATTCTTAGTAATGAAAAGAAAATGTGTGAATTCTTAGTAATGAAAAGAAAATGTGTGAAGTGAAATATGTTTTTAATATTAACTTGAAAATAAATGAATTTTTTAAAATATTCCACTTAAGAATTCTCTACCAAGTCAATCTTTTTAATCAAAACAATGAGACATTTGGCATGCACGAATAACTTACTCTTATGTTTGAAAGACTCACATGTAATACAGTTTGATAATTTTTTATACACCTGTGTATTTACACACGTATTCGATATGTCACACATAAGATCAGATGATACTAGTGTTAAAAAGTGCTAGTGTAAATCTTTATCAATGCTAGAAGTGCAAGTGTAGTGCTCACTTTCCTCAATAGATGGCGTTGTGCTTTGTTTACGTTTTGACGGCAACATTCAAATCCCCATTGATCCCCGAAATTCATTCATTATTTTTTTCATCTCACTACCCTCTAGAATAAAAATAAATGACGAAGAAACTAATATCGATAATTATGAAATACCAAATTTAGAATATCAAAGCCACTGCTAAATAATGTGCAGATTCTGAGAAAAGTTTAGTACTGTATTGACTTACTAGTAGACTAACTCGGGAATGTAGGCTAAATGTGTTAAATAAAGTACACTATTTTGAAGAAAATTATACATTTTGAAGTTATGAAATGATGAAGTTAAAATATATGAGTAATGAGATGATAAAAAGCGTTGTGAGATCGTTGCCAAGTAGTAGGCTACCTCGGAAACTAGTTCTGTGTATAATATTTACTGAAAATTAATGCTATTAGTTGAAATAAAGAGAATAACGTGTTTAATGACGAATTCGTTTAATGACGTGGTCGCTGGAACGGAACCTCGTCGTTAAACGAGGATTACCTGTGTAATATATATATATATATATATATATATATATATATATATATATATATATATATATATATGTGTGTGTGTGTGTGTGTGTGTGTGTGTGTGTGTGTGTGTGTGTGTGTGTGTGAATGATAACTGATAAACTCTCTCTCTCTCTCTCCCTGTCTCTCATTTCTGTTAAGATAGCATTTTTTACATTTATTTCACCACCTATCACACCCCCACCTATCGGGGATGAACTTGGACTTAATGGCATCAGGAGTGTCACTCTTCATCACAGCAACCTCAAAAACTATGGATTAGACACTAATATCTGTTGATTTATGTTATTTTTACATGTCACCCCTACCCACCCTTTCTCACCATACCCCATTTATATGTCATCCCCTCACCCCCTTTTTGCCCCATCCCCATCGGGGTTGAATTTTGGACTTAAAGGCATCGCGAGTGCCACTATTCATTTCAGCAACCTCGAAAACTTTGAATTAGACACTAATATCTGTTGTTTCGGGATATTTTTACTTTTCATTTCCTTCCCACAGACCCCTAACCCCCTTTGGTGCGAGTGATGTCTTACCCCCACAGTATTCTTTTCCAGACGGTAAGTTATATGTATACCAAGTTTGGATGAAATTGCTAAGTGCGTTTCAAAGTGTTTGTGGTACATACTCACATACATACGTACATGCGTCCATATATATGCACAATATATATGTATATATAGAGTACATGTATATATATATATACGTGTATATATATATATATATATATATATATATATATATATATATAATATATATATATATATATGTGAACAGTCATTCCATAGAGTGCGACCTAAACTCGTTGTTAATTACATCAAATGCTCGAAACTACTTGGTGATAATATTAGAGCAAAGATACTACTTTCGTCATTCTTTTGGAGTCCACTGTAGATGAGTTTGATGACGCCATATTCTGTAATCCATTTAATCTGGCATCTCATATCTTAGAGATGACGCAACTGCCTCTCCTTCTTCTTACCTACTCCGCATGGTAGTTACAATGAAAACGTTATCAGAAAAATAAGCGTTACAGAGGGGAAAAAATACAGAAACGCAGGCCAACAGGTCATAATGTATTCCCGTCAGTAAGAAAGTCATATTTGATAATGAATGACTGCTACTGTATTAGGCGAGCCATTTCACCACCGGTCTAATTAATAATACCTGCACAAAAAACATTGGTTGCCGCAGCGGTGGGATTATCTAAATGGATTATTCTTTTCTAATGATGTATTGTGTGATCAAATCCCGTGAAGTACATGTGGAAAAATAATGTGCTATAATTTTCATAAGGGTTATTTATCAACTAATATTAAACTGCATGTGTACCCTTCCAGAAGAACCTGCATTCACATTCGTCGTCCATGGGCGTAATTATGAATAAGTCAAAATTATGTTTTACTTAGTTTTGGAAATTAATAAACATAGGAATGACGATAAAACTCTATCCCTATATTAGTGATTGAACTTACCAACTTGTGTTTATAAGGATGATACATTGAATGGAATAAAATTTAACAATAAACTAAAGGTATTTTCAAAATTATGTCAAAGAAATGCGTTCAAAAGGCGTAGCTGAACTCAAATTAATGATGTTAATTTGCAATTGAATGCACTTTTCGTTATAACTGTAACCTTTGTATGATAAACTGCGATAAATAATAAAGCAGTAATGCAAAAATATATTTGGACACGAAAACACTAACAAGAAGGACAACAGAAGGAAAAGCTACACATCACACATCTGACACAGTCAAGAGAAGAAAAGACGATTTCCAAGAAGCTGGAAATATCTGGCATTTTCGTGGTGTGAAAACAGCCGCAGAGTAAGTAATCAAAACTATCGAGAGGAAGAAAAAGAAATTTCCTTAACAGGGGGCGAACTTTAAGGAGCCAGCATGTCGGGAAATGTGTCGGGAGGGCGCAGAAAATAACGACATTTTGGTGATCGTTCGGGAAGAAATTACGTTTGCCGGGGAGGAATGTTCTCGGGCGGGAGACGAAAAGAAATGGCATTAGTGACGGGTTCCTGGAAATGGCAATGTTAAAGATTTATGAAAGGGGCACTGGAGACTTGCTGTTTTTAGAAAATGGCCTTCGGCCATGTTCGAAGAAAATGAGATTAGTTCAGTGGATCCGCCTCTAAAATAGATTCGGTGATGCATATTTTGTCCACTTGAAATTTATTATTATTTGTTCCGTATTAACCAGAGGATTGGAATTATCCTTAACATAATGCCCTGACTACGTATGTCTGTGAGTTATTCAATTTGATAATCGCGGCCTAGGGTTATCGCGTCATGTTATGTAGGCGAGTTTGCAGAACGAAGCATCAGGATTTGACCTTCCACTTATAAAGATTCACCAACTGAATTAATATGGTATTTCATTGTCTACATTTGTTGCTTTAGGTGGTAGTCTGTAGTCTGGCCAGGAACCCTAAGGCACATCAGACCTCACATTCCTTGTCACACCACATCACTCATTTTTTAGAAAGAGCCCGTGCTTGTGGAAAACCAGCTTAATTTCAACAAACCAACCATCCTCGCGCTAGTTTTTTTACTTCCTCAACTGGTAATTCAATTGATTCATCTCGGCTGCAAAGACAAAATGTCTAACATTTGGATGACAGAAATAACACCAATAAAAAATTGTTTCCCTTCCTCTTTCTTCTGTATTTGATCCTCTGCCTTTACCGAGAATTATTGTTCCTCTGCCACTATAAAGTTACTTGTAGTCTGTTCCAGCCCACCTGCGTTGCTTACATTTATTATAAGTATTTACTCAGGCAAACTCTTTCCTTACGCAATAGACTGAAACTACGATAATTAGAAACGGAAAGCTCGCCTCATGGATCAGGTGACAGATTGAGCATTTAGTCTTTTGACTCAGTATACTGTAGCCTAATTTTTCGATTGATCGTTTCAAAAATGATAGAATTAAAGATTTTAGGTGTCAACATTAGCGTTGTATGTTCTAGAAACTCAGTCTCCGCTAGTGGACCATCCAGATATATAATATATGTTTTATGCATGAAATAGGAAATGCATATATTACGAACAAATGAAAACCAACTTACGTAAACGCACGCACGTGTGTGATATATATATATATATATATATATATATATATATATATATATATATATATATATATATATATATATCTTATCGAATCTTAAATAACTACCCTATGAATTGTGTCAAGCACACAAGGTGTAGATAAAGAGTGAAGAAAATAAGAGTAACATTCATTAAACGGGGCGCTTTGACCACGGCGGCTGACGAACACTGAAGCCATTATAACTAATTAAAACTCTCACGGCATCAACTACCATTAATTAAATTTCAGACTATTTGCATTCTTGGTCCCCCTTAATCGCTCAATATCACGTTCTTTTTATTTCCTGGATTTATTCATAAAGTTGCAAGAGCAAAGGGACTTTCATTAATCCTCGCTGAAATTTGCACATCCAAGGTGGTATGTATTGACAGAATGCGGGATCATACTTGTATTTAACCTCCCCTTGACCTTTACAAAAAGAAAGAAAAAAGAAAAAAAAAACTCCCCCATTTCACCGAGTTCTTCCAAAGCTGTGATTGGCGCCTGGGCGTCATCATCATCGTATTTATCAGGCCTTTTAGAGAGAGATTGTTTCCTGGGCCATTGTGTCACGGCGCAGCCAATCAAGCGAATTTTATTTTCCACTTTTATAATCTTGTTATGGCGCGCGGACAAAATGTTTTGTCTGATTGTGCTACCGAGGTCCAGTCATCACGGAGGTGAATTGCAAAACGGATATGAAAATTACATTTTTTAAATTGCATTGCTGCAGTGTAATTGGCGAATGTCACATCGCTGAAAATATAAACACGTGATACATTATCCCGGAGTGCAAAAAAAAATCAAATAAAATATATTGTGATGTAGCGGATAAAAATACGTACCCACGTTATAGTAAATTCCATTCCATAATTGATACATCACAAAGCAGAAAGCTTTTTAGTTTCCGATCACTAAGCTCTACGGTACGGAAAATTGCTTTCATCGCTTTTTGTGTGTGCTTTTTGGAGTAAAAATAACTTTTTTATTGGTTGGATAAGTTAGCAAAGTTACGCTCGTTCGAGTAACCGAATCAAGATCTTGATGAACAAGGTACGATGACGAATTCTCGTATGTATGCATGGCTGTTTGTAGTTTTAATATCTGAGACAGAAATGCCGTGCTATGTCCTGTGCATTTATGCGATCTTTTTCGCATTTCATATGGCTTTTGGAAAATAACTCGGCTCTTTTCTGAAATATAAGAAATGAGAAAAATCGAGTGTATTCTCATGCATGATGAAGAAGCCAGACTCTGAGGGTTTGGAATTAAGGAATTTGAAAATGTATGAATCAAGAAAATATGAAGCTTCATTTCGAGAACATTAAAATATAAAAAAGATTGGATTGTCCTGCCCATGTCATACATATTTCTGAAATTCAAAATAACGGGTTAAAATGAAAAACAGAGCTCTGCAATACTTTCATTTTGGAAATTGACAAACAGCTCAGCAGTAGTGAATCCTGTTGCCGTTTTCATTCCATGAGAAGGAATCTCTTGGTATCTTTAGAGGATTGAAGGATGAATCCTCAGTCTTAAGAGCAATTTCGAGAAAACTTTCCGTCGCATCCTCCCATTCCGTGACATCCAAATGAAGTTTTTCAAGAGAGATATTTCCATCTTCGCCTCTTCGAGAAAAAGTAACATTTGCAGTACAAAGATTTGGGCAAGAGTGTTCTTTTTATTTTCACTTCATAGGCACTGCATCCCACTTTAGCTAATGGAAAATTGCACATAATGTATCGAAGCGTGTTGCCGAGCTTTGACAAGTGGCCGAAACTTCAGCTCATAATCAGCAGGCCCCATTAAGAGGAAACAAGTTTCAGTATCATTCTTATAACTCACTTAATCGTTTGAAAATAATTATTGGGCATTCGAAGGGACAACTACCCTCCCTCACTGAAAATGCACAGCAGTTGTGCACTCTGAAAGAAACTAGAAAGTTGTTCCATTAGAAATTCAATCAATTTTGTTTCTTTTACAATTTTGTAAGTCTTTCGGCATATTCTTCAAGTACATGAAATTTGGCTGGTTAAAAAGAATGTGTATAAGACCTGTATATTGTCGGTAATTCTGCAAGTTAGACATGATATAGTTTTATGTTACACCATTGAATAAAGGTGAACGTTTTTTAAGCATTTGAAGCTTATGAGCACTGTATTTCCAATGCCCTCCGTGCATCCGATATCTAGAAACAAGAATAAGTTTCGTTCTCATTGACCCGGCCTCAATTTATCTTCGACTTTTTCGTTTCTTTTTGTGTTACGGGAAATGTATATCGGAACTTCAGTACCTGAGATATTACCTGTAAAATGAACTTAGTTTAAAAGAAAATTAAAAGATAAAAGGAAAAAGCACAAAAGGATCACTTCCATTCTTTGCAATAGAATGATGGAGTCGTATGATTGTCAATTGGTGTTCTTGATATGATTATTCTGAAATGTGCTCCCGAGTCCGTAAGAGGAGAAAATGTAGCCCCAAATACTACCAATAGGCTTACGATTGTTGAAAAAACTGACATTCAAACTCTTTGCTGAAGTTGAAATGCAACTTATCATTTGAAGAAGACGCTCTGATCCAATAAGGAAATAATTCTGCCAATGACAAAAGTCGAATCGACTTGGCATCCCTGAAGGCTGCTTCCACACTCCACCACCGAGCCCCTTCATCCGCATATATGCAAAACCGTGAAAAGGCAGAAAATCTCGCTTTGGAAAACGACGCTGTGTTTGTGCAGTTGTCAACCATTTCCTGCAACAGCAACATATTCCCGTGCATGATGACGGCCGAGATAGTGGGGACAGAACTAGTTTCCTACCTTGATTAGAGTCGCTACGTCAACATGAATTGATGGCGGAGCGGACTTCGGGTCTGTGAGAATTAGCTCCAACAGCATGCTCATACGCTTTGAGGGATGTGAGAGTTAGTAGCTTCCAACACTGCTCTGTCTGTCCACTTCCAGATAACGAGAGGGTATTTTGGCATTTCGTTCCTCCGTGTTAAGGAAAAAAGATTTTTTGATGAAATGGAATTCCTTATGTAAATTTTGCGTACTATAACAAACTTCGGTCGTGAACGTTATGTTTAGGATTTAAATTATGGAAAATTTCTTATTTGAATAGATGTGACATTTATAAGTTCACACGTAACAACCACAAATATTTAATAGCTAGTTCACTAAACCAGGAATATTCCCGATGTATAGTGAATTATTTACTAAAAGATATTACTAGCTTAAAAGTATGTGA
>NC_087202.1:29403986-29408986 GCF_015104395.2 Macrobrachium nipponense | reverse complement strand
AAGCAGCATAAAACTAATTGAAATGGGGAGAAATATGGAAAATGGTTATTAGTTTTTTTTCGTTTTATGTATACGAATAGATTATGACGTTTGTCTAAAGAATTGCCTTCTCATTTTATACATTTCATAAGCGGAGAGGTTATGATGTAAATTATAGCAACCATGTTTATGTTATGAGCAATTCCGCACTTCAAAGAAATAGTAATGATTTAGTTTGCTAATTGTTAAAACAAATATGAAATAACTATGATTATAAATAGATAGATATCAAATAAAATGGCCTTAAATGTAAAGAAAAATAAACAAATCATACTTGTATTTTTGCAATGTTTTTTTATTTGGTTACGCGAGCCCTGTGGTATGCTTATAAGGGCACGGTTTGATAATAATAAATAATAATAATAATAATAATAATAATAATAATAATAATAATAATAATAATAATAATAATGAGTAAGAGGTTTAGATTTAAAAAGAAAAATTCATTGTGGATTTTGTACGTACTCTCGATGTTCCTCATGTCGTGAGAATAATAGTTATGTTCTGCAAAAAAGTTAAATGTTAAACTGTTGCACTGGGGCCCTTCATAAGAGTTAGGCAAAAGGAAGATATTAATTAAGAAACAAAAAGGATATTCGACTCGTGCCGTGGTTTTGAAGTGTAAATTTGATTCTCAATCAAAAACTAATGCAATTAATTAATGTAACGGGTGTGCTCTTGCAAAAGAATTTCGATTATTTGGCTCTTAGTAACACTTCTATTTCAACTGGATTTTGTTCGGCAGTCGTGAGTTCGATTTCAGGTCTGCCAACGTGGAGTCAGAGGAATTTATTTCTGGTGATTAGAAATTCATTTCTCGATATAATGTGGTTCGAATCCCACAATAAGCCGTAGGTCCCGTTGCTAAGTAACCAATGGTTTCCTAGAGAGTAAAAATATCTTATACTTCGGGCCAGCCCTAGGAAAGCTGTTAATCAACTCAGTGGTCTGGTTAAACTAAGATATGCTTAACTTAAGTGGATTTTGTTTCGCAGTTTTGCTAAGAAATGAAGACTCTTTATGTAAATTTGTGGGTTCTTTTTTATATAATGAACTTATGCTAATAATAATAATAATAATAATAATAATAATTTAATATATTATATTGATTATTTTGTTACTTTTATTCCTGACATGGTCGTTACGTATAATTTTACCAGTATTATCATTAATATTTTCAGCATTATCTCTCTCTCTCTCTCTCTCTCTCTCTCTCTCTCTCATACACCACCTACCCGTTAACATTTCCTAACCAAGAAGAAAAGGTACCTAGCCATAGTTATGTTTCTCGCGAAAACATAGTCTCTTGCAGAATTATAGGATAGTATTTTCCAGATTCTCTCTCTCTCTCTCTCTCTCTCTCTCTCTCTCTCTCTCTCTCTCTCTCTCTCTCTCTCTCTCTCTCTCATTGCGGTCGAAATCTAATTTGAAAGCAGAGGCAAAGAACAACTGGGGAGAGAGAGAGAGAGAGAGAGAGAGAGAGAGAGAGAGAGAGAGAGAGAGAGAGGCGCCGCAATACCTTTTGGTGCAGAGAGGAAATGGCTGGCAAGACTAACTCCTGGATTACACGTCTCTCTTTAATGGGAATAGGTAGGTTCTGCTTCTGCTGCTCTTCCTGCCCAGTCCGGCGCCTTTATTTGTAACTGCACGGCAAAGGGGACTAATTACTCGTGGTATTTTTCCCTTTCCGGATAAATGCAGCGCTTGTTTATGTATACGACTTAATGCGTGCATATGTATACTACGTGCCGGAATTAATGGAATTATTGGCGATTTTTAACGGCGACGCATTTACACATGGACATTACTGATCATCTAAATATGCGGTTTAATATAAATAATTGTTTCATATATGTTTACACGTATTTGAAAGAATTTTTTTTATTTCTAAACGTCATTTCTCTCTCTTTTACTTTGTGTGTAACTTAATGCAACTAATGTATATGTATATGTATATACAGGAAGGTTGGGGCATCTGGAACGCCGTAGATTTATATATGTATATATATATAATATTATAATATAATATATAATATCTATATATTCATATAAACATATGCATACTTTTATAGAAATAGACTCACACAATATATATATATATATATATATATATATATATATATATATAGATATATATATATATATATATATATATATATACATATATATATTTATATATAATGTGTGTGTATGTATTTCTATTTAATATGCATATATACATATACATTAGAGAGAAAAATTACGTTTACAAATATGGGAGTGAAACTGAGCCATGCCTAGCGCAGCACCCAAAACAGTTGGGGAGGGGGCGGCATTAAGAGCCAAGATTCAGTAAGAGACTTTGTTCCCGATCCGGCCTAAACAGCCATACAGGAATATATTGCTCATTGGAGTGCCTCCATTTATTATTAACCCTGTATAGATGGCTATGCTCAGGGCTTCAAATATCAGGTACAGTGGGCCATACTGGCTGCCAACGTAGGGTTCCTTACTGTACTGGATACAAGAGGATCGGATGGTAACGAACTGAACTGTAATTCTTGCTGTAACTAACTGTAAATTGATACCACCACCGGAATGAATAAGCGGATTTTAAGTTTGTCAACCCACAGATATTTATATACATGTCCTGGGTGACTATAATATGAATCTGTTCTATTGTTCTGTTTTTATAACTTTAATCTGTAATTTTGTGTAAGAAAGCACGGTTATTGGAAACTTCTTTTATAAATATAACTTCTGTCGCTTTGACTTATTAGACAAAGAAATGTAATGTGATTTACGTAACTTAGCTTATATATCACTAATTTGAAAATAATTTAGAGGGAAATTCATAGCATATTGCTGCCAGGTGAGTTTATGTAAGATGGATACAAAACGAATGGTACCCAAATATAAATCATATAAATTATAATATATACATATTATATATATATTATATATATTATATATATATATATATATATAATATCATGTATATTATATACAAAATGAGTATCTATTCTTATGTATGTATGTGTATGTATATAATATTACATTATACATGTATATAATAAAATGCATCGAGAAGTTTGATCAAAATCGGTGGCAACAGAGGAGTTCCCTAACTTGCGACAAAGCCCTCTAAGTCCTATCAAAAGGACTTTACTTTCAGTCCTTCTGTAAAAGAATTGTACGGAGTTACCACAAGTTAGGAAACTATTCCATCGAAGGATTTGTCATCAGTTAAAAAGGGACTCGAGTAAAACTTCACCCTTTAGGCTGTAGCTGTAGGAAAAAATAATTCCGCTCCTTTCCTCTTCATACCTTTACAACCCCGTATGGGGGATAGTGTCATCAGTTCACCTCACACGGTGCACTGTATGCGTTAATTTAGGTTTTTTGCAGCGTCATTTCGGAACCCAGAAGCAACCCTTTTCATTCCATTTGTTGTGCCTCCGTTCTTGTTATGTTTCTTCCAATTGCTGTTAACCCTCTCCTAACATTTGTTTCATTGTGCAAGAGCGAAGTCTTCATCCTGTTGCACGTTTAAAGCCTTTTTATTCACAATTTCCTTTCACCGCTGTTTGACCTCATAGGTCCCAGGTCTTAGCCCCTGACCTAAATTTTATATTCCAACTCCATACTATTAAACGTTAGTTCGAGTTAATACCTAGTCAAAGAGGCTATTTGGGCCATGGTCCCCCTTTTGACACTGAATAAATGTGTGTGTTTTTTTTTATAATTGCTAATTTTAAATGAGGAATTCAAAGGCAATGTAAATATAGATTCCCGTTAAATTGATTTATCAGAGTACTTATTGTCATCGATCTTTAGGTTCATTATTAACTTACAAAATAATTTTTGAGACGTTCTTGTAGATATTAATGATATTAACAGTCTTCAAAATTAAAAACTATTCAGGCAGGGTTTGTTAGTCTCGGTGTTCATTTTATTACTACAGGTAAATTGCTTGCTTACTCAACTACTAAAACGGGAATATAGATCACCCTCCATCTCCAGATCATCAGGCTGTGTTCTATATGTTTGTTTCTTTGCATTCATTTAGTAAAGTGCGCAAATATTTCTGTTTCATTTCCATGTAGAGAAACAAATAAAAACAAGATAACTTACCAAGGATAAGAGAGAGAGAGAGAGAGAGAGAGAGAGAGAGAGAGAGAGAGAGAGAGAGAGAGAGAGAAATAATATGAAATAATCTAATTACTAAAACCCTATAACTTCTTGTCTCACCATCAAAATAATAGTTAAATCTTTATGCTTTTAGGAGCATATTGCTAATGCAGTACCTAGTAAACCCTTGTGCCTTAAACACCGGAAGAGGTAAAAGACTGTTCGGATGGCCATAACGCTCAGTGAGGAATTTTTCATCCCAATTCTATTGCATATTTTGATGAAGTTACACAAACTAAAGTAAAACAACTCACAATTCATGAAAACTTTTATGTTTTCCAGTGAAGTAATGATTTATTTTCTACATATATTTCTGTCAGTTATGATTGGTTCTGGGTGATACTCTAAAGAAAAGGCACGTTAATAAGTATTCGATTAAATATTCTTATGAAATATATTAAACAAACCTGTGAGAAACAATGACGTATTGCAGTGAATAATAATAATAATAACTACGACTTGAATAACTAGAAGATTCTCATTTTTTATTGACATCATGTTACCATTTCCAGCTGCCGCAGTCTAGCAACACTTACAATCATCTCCAAAATTACATCGCCCTCGCATTAATACTTTCATTTGCAAAAGAAGAAGATCAAGAGTCATTTGTAGTTATTCTTGGTATTAGATAGATACTTCTCTCTCCTATTTCAATACAAACTGCGTTTTCCCCTTGAGAAATTTTGAAAGTCACTTTCAATATTACACTTAAGTGCTGATTAATAAAACCACAAATTACTGATACTATTGCCAAGATAGATAAGCAGTAGAACACAATAAAGCTTTTGTTT
>NC_087202.1:29381486-29398986 GCF_015104395.2 Macrobrachium nipponense | reverse complement strand
ACATGTGTCGTGCTCTGAAGATAGTCCCACCAGCGTTTGGACAGAGGGCTGACGTCCCTTCAGAGGAGGAGAGTGGAGGCGCGTCTGCCTTGTTGTAGGAGTTGCTTGTGACTGAGAAAGATGCTGGTTCTTGTGAATCACGGGGCTTCCATACACTGCCTCGGGGCACTGCCTGAAAGTGGTAAACCACAGCCAGCAAATTGGGAGGGGAGAAAATAGGTCTTATTGTAGAGGTCCCTAAAATCCATCTTGAGGCCTAGCTACTCTCGTGACTTGCCTATCTTACCCTAAGCTTCCGTCAGACCGGAAATTCCTTTCTACCCTCTACCGCGTGTTTTCTCCCAAAATGAGTTGCTTTAGGGGAAGACATGGCTGCTTCTTTAGAAATTAGATACCTTAAATACTGCTGGGGAGATGAGGCGGTCAATAAACGTAGCAATATATATATATATATATATATATATATATATATAAATATATTTATATATTTTATATATTTTTTATATATATACCTATTTTTCATACATATATACTATATATATATATTATATATATATATATATATATATATATATATATATAATATATATATATATATATATATATATACTATATATATATATATAAACGGTGGAGGGAGAAAATTTACGTTCCCGTGGTATTCAATAAGAGCTCGAAGGTAACATAACGGAAATAAAGCAACAAGTTACTAATGTATCCGTACCGTCAAAAATGACGGCCGCGACAGCAAGACCAATACGTACTCCTTATCCACGGAATATCCATGGTCCTTTTAATATACTTAAGAGACTTTGGGAATATTGTTGTTACTACGGAAGGTACTTTCTGGAATATATTTGAATTATAATTTTTTTATGGTTATCTGTCTGTGCTGTCCATGGCATAACTAAACCCAAGTTCATTAGGTTGTTAGGCAGAAAAATAAACATGAAAGCTTTATAATAATAATAAATCTTTTTTCTATTGATCTATTCTTTAAAGTTTTTGCCTTGTATATCGATACCGGTCTTTGAACTGATAGAGAACCTCTAAATTTAGTTATTTGAGACTCTCCCCCCATAATGTTTTAGAGAAAATATGTACACATATCCTAATTTTGCTTATCAAATGGATCAATAAAATTGTGCTTACAAAATATCTCCCCAACAGCAATGTTCCACTCATGACAGAAGTACATCTCAAGGGAAAGAAAATGTCACTTGTATTTGCATCTAAAATCTTGCAGCTGGTCTGACAGAATTTTGGGAGAGGAGATTCTTACCTCTGCGTCGTAATAATCATTCTTGTTAATTCTTAAAAATGATAATTCCTCACATCTTAAACCTCTCTTTCTTCAGCAATACTGCCAAACTCGCTTCGATGTCTTGCAAGCCTTCTATATGACTTTGCTAGTGTGGACATACAATTCTAATGAAGAAGAAAACGAGCTCATGTTATAATTTTGAATAGAACCTCGTGCCATTTTACTAGAGGTGACTAGGTCTTCTGTGTACCAACTAAGAATTTATAAAGTGCATCTTTGACGGATGTATGCCCGCTCTCAAGCTCTAGAAGGAAAGATGTAGACTATATACGCATAGAACTCAGGGCATATGATACTGACCGTGGGCATCCACCGTCCGCATGCCCCTCTCCAAAACGGCGCAATAAAAAGAGCGCCATCATATTGCTGGAGCGGCGCATTTTTACCAGTAAAGCAGCTGACAGGCGCAATCTATTTCCCGCCTTCTGACAAAATACAGCTGGTCCCAAAATCGCGTCTCACAAGTATCGGGAGTTTGCTTTGTGAATTATGGCCACTTTTTCGTCCCGCAATCCTGATGGATGGTGTAGTACTTCTGTAATATCATGCATATTTTCGCTTTGTTTCGGATTTGCTCCATCTTATTAATCTTGGACCTTTATGGGCCATTATGGCTCAGGCTGGCCGCTCTCGAGAGTCATAAGTAGCGAAGTTTTTACAAAAACGAAAAATCATTCGTTGAAATGGGCGGACTTTCGATTTTTCCAGTCTTTGTTAAAATTGCTTTAAAGCCGGTATGTTCGTTCTGGCTGCCGTTCTGCTTGAAGAAAACTTGCAGTGTTTTTGAATAAAGAAGGATCATTGGGTTTGTAACCTATTGCCCTGATCTTGCCCAGGCATGAGGCGGAAATGAGATATAATTGTTCAACATTACCGATGTCTGGAATATTGTCAGGAAGAAGGGAAGTCTATAGGTAGTTTTCTGATTGTTAGTAATATTAATATATCCAATTTATTACTTAATGGAAAATATTTATTTATTTTAGGGATTGCTGGATGAAAATGATTAGGTGTTTGTCAAGGCTCATTTAATTTTCTCATAAGACTGAATTGAAACACTTGCACTGATTACAGTTTGTATATAAAGTCCTGATCCAAGTTTTAATGATACTATTTTATTTCAATAATTTTCTTTTCGTATTAGAGAATGGTTGAATGTTTTCCATCTAGTAATTAGTCTATTTGTTTCTTACATTATAAAATTTCATATTGATAGTCGAGATTCTTATATAGTAAATCTATAGGCTGTTCTAGTTAGTTTGCAGATATTACAAGGTGCTTATAACCCTATGAAATGAGGCTAATGTTCGAAATGGACATATCATTTTCATCATTAGCATATCCGTACCTGTTTGATTTAAAGCCTTTCATTTAGTTTTTCTTAATTTGTTTTTAGGCCTTCTTCATCCGAGCAAATATATTTCCTATCCAGAGAAGTTCACCATCCTTTTGAATATTCTTTATAGCAGTGGGTTTGCGATTGGGACTCATGAATTTATATTTCTTTCGCGTCAAAAAGGTGTTTTTGAACATTCTTGTCTTCAGAAGACCTCCGAACAAAAAGAACCGATGATTATTTTTTAGGAAGTGGAAAAATAAAATAAAGAGTACAATATGAAGTTACAGAACGCAAATGACCATGAAATTACATAACCTTTTAAAAATTCAAATTTATTTTAGAGGTAAAACCCATAGGATCAAGACGCGCAATAAACAAAACAAATCATTGTAAAAAAATTGAGAAATACGATGAGACAGCAACTTTTAAGCTATAATAATGAAGACAGAATCAAGTCAGATGAACCAAACAAAAACTTCTTTCAGTTTTCTTCTGAAGATTGAAAAAGAAACCCACAAATTCAATTTGTAACTTGTTTACTTCTAAGTATTTACATTTAGTTTTACTCCAGTGTGGAGTAAAACTAAATGTAAATACTTAGAAGTAAACAAGTTACAAATTGAATTTGTGGGTTTCTTTTTCAATCAAGTCAGATGTTATATTATTGTTATATCATGTAAAAACTCCTGACTGACATCAGAGTTTCATTTGACTTTCCATGGAAGACATTACGATAGTATCGGCAAAGCTAGCAATATCTTTGGAGACCGACCTTTGAAACGAAAGAAATGCCAAACGAGGAAAAATAAAAAAGAATACATGTTCAGACATACGAGGCACCTTGACGAGAAAACAATAAAAGAATTCCAAAGAAAATATGATCTTCTTTGAAGCAAAATGCTGGTAAGAAAAAGAATAATTCTGTAACAGATTCAGGCAGTTCGCGGGGGATGAATTCATGAGAGAGAGAGAGAGAGAAAGGAAAAATGAGAGAGAAAAAAGGAGGAATGAGAGAGAGAGAGAGGGACACACACACACATACAGCGACGGACATACAGACAAACAGAAAGGATATTGAAAGCAAGAGTTCTGAAAAGGGAAAATGACTGAAAAGAAATAAAAAGTTAATAACTGCTGAATAAATCAGGGAAAAAGGAAAGGAAATTGCAACTCAGCCATTGGCGCATCCTTAAGCTCTCCCGACACAGACGCTGAAAAAAGAACGCGAACATCGACACCAATATTCTCAGCACTTCGACTCTTTGAACTTCATCAAAATGGTAAACACGGGTCGAATGAGAAATCTCGCCCTTGCGGATAAAAACGTCCTCTCTCTCTCTCTCTCTCTCTCTCTCTCTCTCTCTCTCTCTCTCTCTCTCTCTCTCTCTTTTGTGTGGCTTTTCTTTTTTTTATCCTCTCTAACTTTTCCGAGACCTGAAGTGCCGGGAAGTCATTGCTACTTTCTTTGCTTCCTACACTTTTTTCTTTTTTTTTCAACGGCTTTTGGTGGGAGTTCGTTTTCGCCATCAGAAAAGAAGATAGTTCTTTTCAATAAGCTCATTATCTGAAAAAATGTGCAGAAGCAAATCTACATTGCAACGGATGTAACCTCATGTAGACTTTAAGATAATTAACGGTGGGAAAGAAAAAGAAAGGCAGAAGGCCTTCTAAACGAAACGGGCTATTAAATTTATCAAAATTCGTAAAAAATGTCAAAAGAATCTTCACTGCAAAGGCCGTCGATGCTCAGGGAACAGTTTGATTTCACAAATTCTTCAATATCATATTGTACGTAGAAACTCCCTTAGATTATAATGATGATTTAATCGTCTAAAGGATAGGGTCTCAAGTTTTTGTCACAAAAACAAATGCTGTCATTCAAATAGGAAGTAACCAAAAACATGTTCTTCGATTCTACTGGTTAATGTTGTACTTCCTCTTTTGCTTTCATTTTCCTAAACGGTTGTCTATAGATAAAAATCAGTTCTGTTTCAACTATATTTGTGTATGAAATCTTGAAAGCCAAGATTTTACCAGGAGGGTCTCAACCAGGTATACTACATGTAGTAAACTTGAGAGCAAGTAAATCTTAGCTCTTGGCGAACCGCCATAAACTAGTAAGGAATGATTACAAATTTAATTGAAAGTATAATATAGTTTTTAGAAGAACTATAAAGATTTTAGGAACTAATATAAAATCAGTAGAGAAGACTATAAACGTGATGGGAAGGTTCCTCAATTTACTGGAAAGGAATATAATTTATGGGGCGTGATTTTGAACCCACTTGCATATTTGAAAGAATGGGACACTTCTGGATGAAAATATATTTTCTGAGGTCTTTATATTAAATGAAAAAGACTTAAAACACCGAAAGAAAATTAGATTACTGCTCAGAAAGGCTATAAGTTAACTGGGGAAAGGATATAGAATTATACGTTTTCTTTGAATATTAGATTTATTCCTCGGGATTGTAAGAATCTTGCAGTGTCTTCCAACTGCTTAAAAATTAATACTGCGTAATGTATAAGAATCCTGATTATTAATGTAAAATATTTGTAATATGAGGAAGCAACCACGAATCATTAAATGAAAAACATTCAACCATTCTCTAAAATGAAAAGGAAATTTATGAAATAAAATAGCAACATCAGAAACTGGAATGGGACTTTATATACCAACCTGGAACCGATGCAAATGTTTCAATTGAGTCTTTTGAGAACGTTAAATGGGCCTTGACACACACCTAATCATTTCCGAAACACGGAATGGGGGTTGGGTCGCCAGTCTTGCGGGCTGCAAACGGAAATTAGATTAAATAAATTAGTTTTTTTATTTTCATTTATTTCTTATTTTACAATTACTCCTTCGGTGCTTTCAGCTGGCGTTAGTAAAAATATTATTTTTCATTTTATTAAGGAATTGGATATAATTTTAGACAATTATTTAAGGACAGTTCCCTTCTCTCATAGAATATCCAGAACGTTGGAAACGACAAACACTTATCACCTTTATTAATTCTGGCTATAAAAATTTTTTTATCATTTCGAAAATACACGATGTAAATTTCATCACTTATAATGTTCTTTGGTTTTTGGATAATTGAAGCATTGATCTCAGCATATTCTCAGATTAATTTCTCACCAGCACCTCCAATCAGCTTCTAAGAAATCCACGCCCCGTACGGGGGTAGCCCCGTCAGTGCATCTCACGGGGTTCACTGTAGGCTTCATGAAAGGGTCTTGGCAGCGTCCCTTTTGCCCCTTGCTGCAACCTATTTTATTCCTTTTACTGTACTGCCATCCATATTTTCTTCCTCCTGTGACACCTTTCAAACCTACCTACTATCACTGTCGTTTCCAACGCCGAATAACCTCAAAGGTCCCAGTGCTGGGGCATTGGCCTAAACTCAATCGTCCATTCCATCCATTCCTAAAAAATCCACCGCGACAGATTTACAATTTAGGTAAAATAAAAAACAAAAGGAGTAAAGAAATAAAATTGCAAAGTCAGCTATTTCCTTCCAAATTTGATCGTTTCATTTTCGTTCGTTTTAGAGAACAGTTGACTATTGTTCATTTCGAAATTCGTCTGTTTTTGTCCTTTTATATCAATTAGTAAAAATTCTTATTTGTCAGGCTGTATTGAATTTTAGGTTTGTAAAAGTTCTGATAAGTCGTGAACATTTTCCTCCTACGCTCATTGGTATAAATCACGATACAAAAACATTTGTTGTGAGCAGTTATTAATTAACTCAAAATTTTTCATAAATACCGATAGTCACCATTGATGATGTGAAACACTATAGAAACGTTTTAATTAAATCTTCGATAAGTCTTTGGAATGAACGTCCCAATTACGATACGGAAAGCCTCGGGACTCGAAACTAATTGATTTTTTTTTTTAGTTTATTATGGTTATTTGGTTGTTATTAATTCCTTTCTTGGTGATTTGATTTTTGGTTATTCTCTTATTTTACATCATTGTCAATATCAGTAGCAGTATTCCTTAGCGCGAAATTTGATGAGTTCGATCATTACGGATTGCGCTTCGGTAGTTTGTCCATTAAGTATCGCAGTTTGTCAGCGATTAGATGCAATAAGATTACAGTTTGAGACTATGTTTGCGCACGGTCAATATAAATAGTATTGCTTCAATAGATAAAGATCAGAGCTTATAGTTTTCTGTCTACAGTGGGCAAGATTCTATATTCTTTCTTTGAGTCCCAGAGAGTTTTCGTTTCATAGTAGATCAGAGTGTCTGCTTTTCCTACTAATGCTTACAAATTTACGTGTGGTCTTCTTCAATGACAGAAGGTCAGAATCCATTGTTTCCATGCCATTGTTGGTCAGAAAATAATGGTTTTCATTAAACCGCAGAGGGCCATTATGTATGGTTTGCCTTCCATAGTAGTAGGTAAGAATGTATGATTTTACATTACAAAAGTAATCTGAATCTTTGTTTTTATTTTGGAGCTGGAAGTGAGAACCTTCGGTTTTCCTTTCTCAGCAGACCAAATTGTTTTGCCAGAGTCTATTGTATTCCTTCGGAGCAGATGGTCACTATGTATGGTTTTACTTCCAAAGCGGGTAAATGGATTGATTTCCGTTTACAGAAGGTCAGAATATATGGTATTCCTTTCAAAAGAAAAGGTATTTCTGTCAGAACGTACAGCTTTTATTCTTTAGCAGGGCATATTGTTTGGTTTTCTTCAGAATGCATGTGTTTTTTTTCTTTCTCTGCAGAATGTCAGAGTGGATGGTTTTCCTTTATAAACAGGTCAGAATGTATGATTGAACTTCTTCCGCAAAAGGTCAGAATGTGTGTTTTTCTACCTATAGAACGACTTCTTGTCTGATTTCATCGACGTCCTTTATGAGTTCAAGCGTCGCTTTGTTTTCGAAGATTGTTTGCGCGTTTTGTTCACAAATCACTCAAAAGAGACTCGTAATAGGGGATTTCGCATCCCAGTGTTCCCTTCGAGATTGCAAGCAAACATGCAGTCTCAAGCTCTGGGTATATATACCTGATGACGAAAGTGTTTACATGGCAACGAGATGATAAGAAAATATATTAATATATGATTGAAGAGTAAATATTATTTAAGACTAGATGATATAATTATGGACGTGTGAAATTCTCTAAAATCCGTAAAAAGAAATTCAAAATAAATGAACAAAACCAACCCTAGAGGAAGTATAAGGCCACGTTATGCTATGTTTAGGTAAAATAAAAAAACTCGAACATCAATAAGGACGTTATCCGAAGGGGATAAATAAAAAGAAGCTTCAGAATCAATAAGAACATTTTGCGAAGGGGATGAATAGAGGAGCTTTTGAATATAATCCGCAAAAGTGAAATTCGGGTAAGAGAAGGAAGTCGAAAATGGCGTCATTGCCCTACTGAGAGCCTCAGAGACCTCCTCCCGAAGTCGGACTTTTCTCGAATTCAAAGCAGCGGCAGCGCGATTGCCGACATAATAGCCAAAGTTCTGGAAATAAAAGCCAATTTCAGCTTATAAAATTCTGTCATTCCCATGAACGCTGACAGCTATAACAGGCAGGAAAATGTGCGTGAAAAGTTGATATTGCAGGAAATCACTGTCCCTGTAAGCCCAAAGAATGGAGTGTAAACCTACGTGTGGAATATATATATATATATATATATATATATATATATATATATATATATAATATATATATATGTGTGTGTGTGTGTGTGTGTGTGTGTGTGATATATATATATATATATATATATATATATAATATATATATATATATGTATGTATGTATATATATGTATATATACATATATATATATATATATATATATATATATATATATAATATATATATATATATATATATATATATATATATATACACTCACACACATACTACAAAATCAAGGAGGAAATATTCAAAAGGATAAGTACCGAGCGTTTTCGTGTATTTAATACATACACTTCTTCAGGGAGCAGTACCCTGAAGAATTCTTTTATATTTAATTCATGGAAGTGCTTGGTACTCATGCCTTTTAATATTTCCTTCTGGCGTTTGCAGTAAATATAGTCACTTGACTCTTAAGGGTGAGTTTGAATTGCCTGTCGGGCATTTCACCGAAAACGTGCAAACTTTATAATTTGTATGTACTGTCTAAGTCTGTGTACTAAGTATATTATTTTGAATAAGTATGTAATTCATAATAGTTTTATTTGCCTTTGCCTCTGCTAAATGAATTAAATCTGACCAATCTGAATCATTAAGATGCCAACCCTTTGCATAATTGGTGTACGCAACTGGATCTGTAAATCATCCTGCGGCAGTAAAATGAGAAGGCTGAATGTGTAGGCGATTGTTACGGTAATTACCTCTGAAAGGCAATTGTTGTTAAGAGTACAGTATCCTTATGAATAGTCATAGCTAGAAAAATAAGGATTAAAGCATGTGACTTCATGGGAAAGGTGTCTGGCGTTGCAGCTTATGGGATGCGTGCACAACTTGGTCGCCTTAGCGGAATCGAATGGTTGTTCTACGTCCCTCTTCCAAACCGCCTGTCAACACGCTTAGGACATTAGCGCTCACGCCTAAACAAGATCTATATCTATAGAGACCGGGAGTTGCCATGGCTGACCAGCCTTCCTTTTGTTAGAACCTCCTTCTTCAGCAGCAATATAAATCAGGACAGCTAACGAGTTCGAGTTCCCGTATGCCGAAGGAATTCCCTAGGACGCTGAAGAAGGTCTCCCCTTTCTGCAAAAAAAGATGATGGCAAATTATGTGACCGTGGTTTCCATCAGCGTTCAATTACTAGCTCGGCAAAAGTGAATCTAGAGGGAGTTCTAATTCAATTTAGAGATCCGCTGTTGTAAATGAGAAATTATCTACCAAGGATTCGTAATTGGAGCGGAAAAGTAGTCTTGAAGGGTTTACGAAAACTTGTCTGGAATTTGTCGCTATAGGGTTTCATACTTTGGCAAGACTTTTTAATCTTTTAATCTCAGTTTTTTCACTGGTATTCTATTTATGAGTCAGATAACAACTTCCTGGACAGCTTTGTTCCTTTTCAATAAAAATCTAAGGATGAAATCGCTTTTATATGATGGTAATCTAATCACACGCATGCGAATCTTTCAAAATAATTTTCAGTATCTGGTAGCCGTAAACATAATTGGTCGTTTTTTCTTTAAGATTAATAGAATTCTGAAATGTACACACACATGCGCATATATATATATATATGTATATGCTATGTATATACGTGTATATATACATATACATATATGTATTGTATATATATGTGTGTGTATGCATATAAAGTTTTTTAAACAAGAAAAAATATCTACGAAAATAAATTCAAAACAAAATAGTCGTGCAAGTCCGTTTTTGGCTAATATACTTCTGCAGTCTTTGTATCTATTTATGTATCCCTGAGACAAACCGGGGTAAACAATCAAGGCCTCGGCAAGAGATTGTCAGCCACTGAATTTATGACGGCTCGCATTTCATTCCTGCGCGATGTGAATCGTCCTATGCTAATATTTACGCGGCTTTCTTGTGTCAGCTGAAATTTTGCCGACTGGTTCACATTACTTTCGTTGAATTCATTGTATCTAGACACAGTGGCTGATTTTTGACCAGCCCTTGGGAGTAAGCTGGCGGTCGGTTTTGAAAGGATATTTCTACTACATTCAACATCTATATCACAGTTCTGTCGGGAAATCTTACAAATCAGATTATTTTTAATTTTGCGACTTCTATAAATGTACGGTTTTATTACTGCTTCCACTTTTATATGGTTTAGGATACCAAAATGAAAACGATCTTAATTTTGTGAAAAGGGTCTCTAGCTATTCTTAAACAATTTTCTCAGAAATATATCGATGTTTGATAGTACTGAAAGGATTCCTGATTTAGATATCGATTTGAAGAAAATCGGACAAATCTTTTATATTTCCGTTTTAAACGTTATTTAACTCAGCTTACAAATTAAATGGGATTTTTCTGTCAGTGCGTTTCTCCAATTTACCTTTGATAATTACTCCTCATCTTATTTGGAGTTGATACAGAGGAGAAGACGTTTTTAAAAGCTTTGATAAGGGAGAACGAGCCAAGATCCATTTCCAGCCTGTACTCGTACGTGTGGGTGGCAACAATTCATACTAATTTTTGTTCCTCACAAGTTGGCTGGGTTCCTTGGTCGTGTTGTATATATAATTTGATATGTCCTGGATAGTCCCAGAAATTTGCATGCAAGTCTTCGTCTAATTTACGTCGTGGTGTAAGGTTTAAAAGAAAGAAAGAAAACAAACTTTTTGTCTGCATAGGCTCTCACAAGGATCGTCATATATCGTCCGAGTATAGCAGCGCTCTCTTAGTCGCATCTGAAGGTGCAATGTAAATGTCGCAATGATTCATGAGCATACGCGAGCAGACGTGTTGAGGAAAATGACAACGATTTTGCAAGATGCAGCCACGATGCGCTACCAATCCTTACATCACTCATCGTGATCTCGGACCGATGTCTTGGTCGTTCTCGTATCGTACCAGTATCGTAGCACACCTTACTGAGGTTATACATTAAGTCTTATATATCGTCTTATATTGTACATACAATCGACGCTCTGATGAAATCACTCTCGACAGGACGCGACTTACTATGATTTTATAGGTCTGGTTACGATGGCGCAAATTGGGGCGAAAATTGTGAAACTAAGCTTGACACGCGTAACAGCTTTGTGGAAATATCAGAAAAGAGGACGTGAAGGTTGCAAAATCCTTTTTCTTATTTAACTTTTAATAAAAAAAATTTATAATTCAAGACGATATTTAAATGTCTCCTGAAGTAACAATCTCAAATATGTGTAATTAAAAATCAACAGTTATATAGTAAATTGTATTACTATGTAATTGTGGACTTTTATTAAACAACTGTTTTCACGAGATTGTGAATTTCTTAGGCAATCTCAAGCATATCGCGCAACGTAAAGACTGCAACAATGGAAGACTTTGGAAGCTGCAATTTTTATTTAAACGTTTGTAAGGCATAAGAAATTAAATTTACAAAGCATTTAAAAGTAAGAAACCACTAATCCACTAGAGAACATTACGGAATTAGCAACAAACAGCGAACGGGATTTTGTGAGGTCGTCCAAAATTTTCCAGCTGAAATCTGGATTTTCCAGACGAAACGCCGCCCAGATATCTTTGCGAAAAGACTTAAGAGCGTCGATTTATTGTTTAGCCAATTGAGGAGGAGATAATAAAACTCCGTTTTATTTCCAGGTGGGGAGGCCCATTGTCTGCCTCCAAGACAAACAATTCTTGGTGAATTCTTTTTTGGCAAGTTCTCTTTTTAGTATATTCTCTTGCACTGATAATTTCCATTCGGTTGTTTAGGGGGCTCTTTGTTCGTTGTTTTATAGAGGTCTCTATATATATATATATATATATATATATATATATATATATATATATATATATATATATATATATACTATATATATATATATATATATATATATATATATATATCATACATATATATATATATGTGTGTGTGTGTGTGTGTGAGTGTGTATGTGTGTGCGTATGTATTATATGTATAATTTGTGTGTGTGGTATTACCTTAATGTATGTGTGCATTGTATTAATAGGAAGGTTCCCTACAATCGCATATGAGTGTGTAACTCTGAGTCTTTAAAAATAGTTATGATAAATATTACGGGAATAAGTAATTATAGGTTTCCTGGGATGCGAATGAGAATTTGCTTCGTGATTGGAATAGCGATTGATGAAAATAAAGATATTTTATATCAAAATACATATAACCAGAAAAAATATGATTACTGTATTGCGTTAAAGATTATTGTGTTTTGTGAACATGAAAACTGAAAACTGGTTGCTGATTACTAAAGAATATCCACCTTGTTATATAATTTCAAGGAAATAATCCTTCCCTATTATAAATAAGAATAATGCACATTGAACCAGCATTACAAATAGATAAATAATAATTCATTTCACGAATTTTGCCAACAAGAATTGAACCATTCTTCCACGCCGGTACTGGTCTGAGATCTTGGTATCATGGTGCTCATTTCGTAAAAACACCCGACAAACAAACAAAAACATTTCAAAAGAGGATTTTTATCAAATATTAGTATTTTTTGTATATTGAAAACAGACAATCCTTTTTTATATAAAGGATAGATATAAGAGAACGTAACAAACGATTCATTTCGAAAGTTTCCCTTGGAAAGTAATGGACTGGTTTTTCTCAAGCCAATAATGATCCAAGGTCATGATATCAGGCCGTCCAATTCATAGATCTTCCCAAATGATCTTTCCCCTCAGCCATTTACCAAATCACAATAATCTTTGAAGTTCTTCTCCAAAATCATGATGCGAGGATGTTCACTTTTATCAGAGAGAGAGAGAGAGAGAGAGAGAGAGAGAGAGAGAGAGAGATACTCGTTTGAGGACGTTAACTTTTATCAGTTCCTTTCTGGAGTTTTTTTTTTTTCTATTTTATTTTTCCTTCTACCGATGATGAGGAGGACCGAGTGCCCCTGTCGAATCTGGAAGAGAGAGAGAGAGAGAGAGAGAGAGAGAGAGAGAGAGAGAGAGAGAGAATCACATCATTTTTCCCCTCTATTCCGTTAATGATTCGAAGGCCTTTGGGAAACGTTAATGAGGTTGAGGGCGAAGCACCGCGGGAGGAGAGGAAACAATAAACTCTCCCTAATTTCGAAAAATAGAAATGAAATAGAAAAACAGTTCAGATTTTAGAAAAACAATAAGGAGTGGGAAATTAGCCAAAACGTTTTACAAGTAAAATAAAAATTCAAAGATTATCCAACTATGTGTTTAAAACAGCATTTCAAGAACAGCCTGTAAAAAGTACCTTTTGTATAGCGAAACTTGGGAAAACTTGCCAGGTGGGAACGTAAGACTGTACTGTACTAATAAGATATAAAAGTTTTTATGTTTCTACAATTGCTCCTTTAAAATAAAAAAATTAAGTTTTTGTCCTCAGTCTTTTTACTTCTGTCAGGTTACAAAGGATTATTTTGTATTTTGTATTTCAAAGAGTAATAATCGTTGACAATTAAAATAAACTTTTTATTTTTTCATTTCTGATATTGGATGGTTCTTTTTCGTTACGCACATCTACATTTCTTGATAAATTTGCGACTCATTTTTTTCCTTCTCGAATTTAAACTATGAATTTCATGTTCCTTGTCAATAGCTCTTGCAAAGTGTTTTTTTATGTATAATGAATATCATTTTTTTCATTTTTTTTTGGTCTGACTCTCCTATATAAAGTTACTGACGTCTAAGGCCGTAAATATTAGAAACGACTATACTCTGTTTTTTTCCATCTGTCCATCCGCCTGTGGTGTTTTTGTATGGTAACACTGCGTCCCGGGCTTTAGATAGTTACGCTATGTGTAAGTTTTAGGTAAATAAAAGGATATCTGGGTGTACATTTGCAACTGAAAAGTGTTTTAATAATTTACTGTATGCGAATTACACCGTTAATATTCGAAATAGGATATTATTATAATCGTTGAATGTAAGCTGAATGTAACTATCTAAAGCCCGGGACGCAGTGTTACCATACAAAAACACCACAGGCGGATGGACAGATGGAAAAAAAACAGAGTATAGCTCATGTTTGAGTGTACTTTGATAATCACTGAATAAATCTGCATCATAACTGCAATAGTTAATATAACGGGAGACTGGCCTTCTGCATTCACAGTATTTTATAGTTTAATAGTTATTTTTCTGTGTAGATTACACAGCATGTTCCAAGAAATTATATATTACAACAATAAAATCATAAGAATTTAATTCATGAGATTTTAATAGAAAGTTTAATTATATACCTAGTTTTTCCATACATTATAATAAGTAAAATTATAGTTAAAATCATAATACAATTTGAAAATAAATCCGTGTATATTAACCGTTCTCATTGAAATAACATTCTAACCACAATATCTTTAGCTTCAAGTTAACACTTACATTGCATGATTTTGAATAATTAAATATTGCTATAAAACTTTGCTTGAGATTTAAATAATGAATTACAGTAAAAGTTTATTTTTATGTCTGGCGTTTTCAATTGGATTATAATTTCACACTGCAGGAAGTTTTACCCATTACACCACATTCAAAGGAAAAATCCTCATTGCTTGAAATGAAAGCACCAATGTTACTCTATGATTCTTAAACAAGATATATGTTATGATCGAATGATTGACTGATGTTTCAGCAAACAAACGTAAAACATCATTTTGCCTTTGGATCAGAGCCAATATCGTATGTTTCTAAAAAGAAAAAAGCAACACAAAATGTCTCTCTTTCGTTTTAATTTCCTCCTGTAATTGTTCTTTCATGTTCAGTAATCATCCTTTTCCCCTGAAGAGTGTATTTAATGATGCATTTTAGTAGTTAATTTCATTTAACTGTAAATGGCCTTGTAATTACTCGCATAACTAAGTAGTTCAGCTCAATGCAGTTATAGCAGTAAAATGGGAACAGTAATTTATTCATTGCTCGGGACTAATCAGAATGAAAAACACTCGCTCGAACCTTATTAAGGAACTTCATTCGAAGGTCGGACTTTCCGAAGTTCTTTCCGAAGTCCTTTCCGCCCAGTAATCAATAGAGGAGCTGACTCAAAATAAAATGTGGACGCAAATTAATTCATAGACGCAAAATAATTCGCGGATTGTTGTTGATTTATTGGTTTAGGCGTGGTTCGGTTTAATTCGAGAGGAGATTTGAATTTTAGAAAGAATTAAATCAATAAAAGGTAGTGAATGTACATTTGAATTCTAGTAGTACACGCCTTCAAAAGCAAGTTGTTTTGGTAATTAAGTAAATGAATGAACGTGAATATGAATTTACTGACTGGTTGAAACCGCCATAGGTTTCTTAAAAGCACGATTATTGGCAAAGTAAGCAAGTAGTTGAATTAATAGAGTAATGATTGAATGATCAGATCAAATAAAGTAAGCGAAAGAATACTGAAACGGGAGGGGGGCCAATACCAAAAAATTGGCTGCCTACCAATAATAACAAGCGGAGTGGCACCTAACAACTAAATAAGCAAAAATAAATACAAACCGAAAAAATTACTCCCATTGATCGCTTCTTTGAGTATATCAGTAACTGCAGATGAATTAGATTAATATATTATAAGTAACTGAAATCCCTTCTGCATCGCTCATAGCAAAACAACAATTAGAAACGGAATAATGGACTCGAATCTAATTTAAGCTCCCGAAAACACTGATTGAAATCCCATGCACAGGTATTAAGAGATTAAAAATCATCCCCTCCCCCAATGGTAATAAAAAAAAAAGCATTTTGGATTCCAGGGAGGTCAGGTAATCATGCAATTAATTGGTAATCCAGAAAACGGGTTGTGATTAAGGCCCATGAATGGGATCTAATGAGATCATTAACTAGAGGTGGACCACCGGCTATCGCTCCGTTTTCATTTAGTATCCCGTTTTCTATAGACTTTCGCCATCGACAGCATTTTCTTCTTAGCGAGTCGGTGACGCCTTAGGTCTCTGATTTGTCGTCAGAGGGTGGATGCCGAAAATGAGTCTGGCACTCGCGTCTTGAATTCTGTTAAGACCGTATTGGATGGCTTTGCGGCTATAAAGACCGGTTTGTCTTCACTAATACAGCTGTTCACGTCTTGATATTACTGCAGCATTTAAGGGAATGGCAATTGTCATGTTTGCTATTATCGGTAGTATTACCATTCTTACTAATATTATAATTATTGGAGAAACAAATACACAGCTATGTATGGTACCCAAACATAACTGTGGATATATTTTTCCATTTCAAGACTGATGCTACTACGAATATTTCCTAATTATAATTATTGCTGGAAAACTTAGATAAGTGAATAACATCATCAATATTATCAACAAAATTGTCTTTGTATTTTGATATGTTGTAGATAGATCAGATTTATATATATATATATATATATATATATATATATATATATGTATGTATGTATGTATGTATATATATATATATTTATTTATTTATTTATCAAGTCAATATATTCATATATATCTCTGTGTGTTCACATAGATTTCGTGTATGAAAACTTTATTACCTGAATGGAATAATTTACCCTCGTAGTAACCTGCGAATATACCTGGACAAATCTGAGTGAAGAGTAACGTCGTGGTCAAACAGCCTCTCTGCACTGCCCCGAAACTTCTGTGAAATGCCAAAAATGTCTCAACAAATACTATATCTTCAAATAAAAGCAGTTCCCGGGTTGAATGCCTTACCGTAGACAACTACTCTGATGGCTTTCAATAAATATTAGGCGTAGAAAATATATTTATGTATGACTAAATATATATGTATATATAAATGCATATACATACGTCATACCTATATTATATATATATATATTATATATATATATATAGATATATATATACATATTATTATATATATATATATATATATATAAATATATATATATATATACTATATCTATATATATTTATATCGTCTGTATATGTAAATATATATATCTATATGATATATTATATCATATATATATATATTATATATTTATATATATACTTATTTCAAATATGCGTCTACGTGCGTACTAATATCCTCATGTGAATTGTAAAATGTTGGCTGCAAAGTTTTTATTACTTTCGACCCACCAAAAAAATCTCTTAAAAATACAGCAAAAAATGTATATTTAGAATTATGAAATCAGCTTCACTTTTCCAGAGCATATTATGACATGATAAATACTGAAATTTCTATTT
>NC_087202.1:29341486-29371486 GCF_015104395.2 Macrobrachium nipponense | reverse complement strand
ACCATGCGAAAACACCACAGGTGGATGGACAGATGGAAAAAAACAGAGTATAGTAAGGTCACCTAAAGGAAACCATAGCCGCACCATGGAAAATATAAAAAGTAAAATTGAGGGCTTCCATATATTAAATCCCCAAAACACCAGAAAAAGCAGGAAAACTATTACTGTCTACCAGTGTTAACTACAGATCAAGTGAAGAAGCACATGATACCCTTTGGAGAATCATTACTTATGGAGTATAACCAGCGGACCTTTATAAAATAGCATAGTAAAGAGAGTTCTTAGCTGTCCCAACTTAATTGCTGCCTTTTGGAAAATATCACTGTCCCTTGGGCACTAAAGAAATCAAGGATACAAGTTTTAAATGTTCGTAGGAGACATACAAACCCATCAATATAAGTTACGTTGGCCACACAATGACAGTCCTGAGACTGTTAACTGAATAACTGTGGGTGGCTTGTGATCGCTAAAACATTATTATCAAAATATATTATCCTCTACAGCAAGAGAGCGCCTCAGTGGCGTGGTCGGCTTGGTCTTGGCCTGCCACCTCGGTGGCCGCGAGTTCGATTCTCTGGCATTCCGTTGAGGCGTCAGAGATATGTATTTCTGGTAATAGAAGTTCACTCTCGACGTGGTTCGGAAGTCACGTAAAGCCGTTGGTCCCGTTGCTGTATAACCACTGGTTCCATGCAACGTAAAAACACCATACAAACAAAATGAAAACCATACAACAAGAGGAAGTTCTACTGCAGGCATCTTCAGAACTGTCACTGGAATGAAAAGGAGCCAGTCTTGTGAAGCTGCTTGTTACTCGTCCTGGAACATTTCAGCTTTCACAGTTGCACTGCTGACTTATAAGCATTTCAGGGCTTTTGTAAAATTTCCTTCAAGATACCAATAATGAAAGGCTGAAAGAGTTGCTGGCAATTTTTTCTCTACTTTTAGGAGTATTTTAGCCTTGAAGATAATAAAAAGTAAAGAAAATGGTAATAATCTTATTTCAAAATAGTACACTGTAAGCTTATTAATTCTGGTATAATATATATATATATATGTATTATATAATAAGATAGATAATATAGATATATTATATATATATATGTGTGTGTGTATGTATGTATGTATGTATGTATGTATACACACAAGCACACACACTACTGGTTACGCATAAAATCTGCATACGAACGCTTGCATTCGTGAATGTGCATACATCTGTCTAATACGTCGCCCCTTCGAGTAACGTGTGAGCACACACACTTATACATTGGCAAGGATTACAATTTCATCAGTTAGTCATCATAATCAACATCATCATCATGGTCATCATCATCGTTACTGCACGCATTGCTCGCCGTTCGAAATCATCACTCGAAATTCGCCGGATCATCATAATTACCGAAGAGGGCCGGTGCATTAGGCAGCAGCGCCGCCCGCGCTAAAGGACGCGTCTCGCGGGAGGCAACCAGACTCGTCATTATAATGTCTAATTGCAGGATGCCTTGGCTGACATTCATTGCCGGCTTAGGACGTGAAATATGTCTCGCGTCTGTTTGTTTGTTCATCCTCCTGTCGCGGAAGTTCCGTGTGAGCGTTTCGCTCCGTTCGAGAAAGAAACGATGACAAGCGGTGATCATGTCTTGAGATGATTTTGTTGAAAATCATGATAGCGTGATTTGGTATTTCAAGATACACAAGAGATTTTCATTTTAGGAGTCAGTGTAGACACAATCATCAACCGTACTTATTTATGAGTTATAAATACCTAAGTTAGTTGATATTGAAATATATTTTTGACTGATTATAATTCCGTAATATTGATTAAGGAAATTTTAAGTGCAATGCATTGAAGAGCATGCAACTGCATTAAATTAATTGAGCTTAGCTTAGGAGAGTTACGGTTTATTCGCACAGATATTAATATAAACGACAATGAAAATGAAAGAAACATTAAACCAAATCTCTTCGTTCCATAGGAACTATAATAGAAAATTATAAAACGATAGTTTTGAGATCGAAAATCATAATAAGACAAGCGAATTCATATCCGCCGTCATTGTTATTGACACTGGACGTAAAAAGCCTCTTCTAAATAAAAAGAAAATAATTAAATAGGTAAAAAATAGGAAAAAATAGTGTGTTTAGATCCCTGTGAAAAGTGCGTCTTATCTCGCATCATAAAGGCGAGATTCCCGTCCGGTAAGATTATCTTTCGAAATCCACAAATTCACTTTTGGATTTCAGAAAAGAAATTTGTCATCATTTTCCAGATGCTCAATTCACAGATACGCGCCATTAGACAGAATCAGCCAAAGACTGAGCAAGACTTATTGTTTCCAGCCCATCCTGTCTTCGGCTATTGGCTCTGAAAGAAGAGCCTGGCTACTTTTATTATTATTATTATTATTATTATTATTATTATTATTATTATTATTATTATTATTATTAGGTCTTTTTCTATAATATTTCTTTGTCTCTTATTTTCCTCCTCCTCCTTCTTCTTCTTCTTCTTCTTCTTCTTCTTCTTCTCCTTCTTCGATAAGAGTTAATCTGGACAAATGCATTGTCCCCACTTGATACTAAATAAATTTCCCTTTGCCATTTTAGATTGTACTTTTAAACCAAAAGTCATTTAAACCTCTAATTTGTACGATCTCTATGTTCAAAAACTTGACAAATACTTAGGCTTATTTGCCACTGATTTATAACAAACTTAAGTGACTACAATGCATTTTTGTATATATACCCTGCGAAGAAAGTACACTACATTCTGGATTGTTCATTCTACGTATTCGTAACTTTATATATCAAATGCCATTGATTGATCCCGATATGGAAAAAAATCAGTTAACCTCTTCACTTTTAACTAACCGAAAAAAATGTAAACTATTCATGGCCGTCAATGAGCTTGAAATATTACATCTTTTTTGCTGCCATTATTTTACCTATAAAAATGTCATCCGTTGTACCGTTTGAGATCATTCTGTACAAAATATATTTTCAATTTTAAAAGTCCCTTTTTTTTTCCCATCCTTTGGAGTACAAATTTGGGTATCAACAAAACCTCACCAGTGCCACATTAACCTCCGTTTTTTAGCTTGTACCCTTAAAAAATTTATTTTTAACCTTTGAGGGCTCATCTTTCGACAACCAATCCTCAAAACATCATACTCTCATTGAGTTATAGTGGTGGTCCATGGATTCTCCATTCGGTAAACTCTTCCGAGTTATCAGTTTCACGAGCCATTTAATCTGTCCCTTGGAATAATAATCAAATCGCCTGCGGTATTTATCGCCCGACGTAGCACAAACATCCTCCAGGACAGTGTCGATGAGACGCAATCAGTTTTAATCATAGCGATCGTAGGCCTCTGCGATCGTTGCAATTAACTAAGTGGGCGCCACGAACGTGACCCGCGTAATCCCCCGCAGCTACTTAAGCGCCCTCTATTCGCGAACTCACGTTTCGAAGCTGATTCGAGGATTCATGACCGTGTTCGAACGACGCAAAACCCCCAAAAGCTTTGGGTAGCGAAGCTTAGGGAGAGGCTCGAAATAGGCTGCGGGGAGGATTTTGTGGAATAAAGGGAAATGAGGGAAAACCGGTGGGTGTTGGGTGGGCGGCGTTTATTGGGCGGGCGGGTTAAGAGACGGGGGGTGGGGAGGGCGGGAGGGCCCTTGGTTGAGAGGACGCTGAGAAGGAGTGAGAAAATTAAATTTCTTTTCATTAGAAAAGATGAATTTAGTCCTCGCTGGAAAAGATATAAAAATTGGCACTAAAATGGGAGTCGTGTCCTGGAAAAATTTATCTCAATGAAAAAGGAATGAGCCAATGTGTAACATAAAATATTTAGAAGTATTAAATAAATGTCAAGAACTACAGTTAAAGAGCGTTAGGAATTTAATATGGAATCATAAACAGCATACATATTTCAGTACTTCATTCATCGAATGTAGTGATATATATAAAGAAATCGACGAATAAGTTGTAATTAAATAGAATACTTAATTAACTGAACGTTGCACAAATATGAAGACGAATGCACAATCAGAAAGCTATTTCTATAGATAAATGGGCTATAATTGTAGAATATGTTTTAAACGTTACACAAACCAATAAGAAATACAGTAAATTCTAAAACGTCACAAGTTAAATAGTAAAATGTTTTTTAGCAATTAGAATACAAAACCATATTGTGATAAACACGAAAGTAAATAACAGAACCAGAGAATTACCTGGTTTTAAAGCTTAATGCAAAAATGTAAAATGGGAGAATATTAACGTACAATCAGGCTATAATATGCAAAAACAATATCCACATAGATACCGCTTAATCTGTGCCCTATTGATGTAACGGGCCATAATTTGTTTTATTAATGACAAGAGTCTCTTATTCAAGATTAATAATAATTTAGCTGATCGGCTATGCAAACTTAAAATAACCAACTAGGAAATTGACTTGTTCAATTTCACGTTAATTCAGTAGAACACAAGTTTTCCTTATTTATGGTATTAATATTATACAATATTTGAAGTCGCACTCGCTTTGTGTAATCCTTGGGTATTATGACCGGCTGATTGAGAATTCTAAATTCAACATTCATCATGAAAGCATTTACATCAAACTTTCCCTTTCAGACTCTAGCCTTTAGTTGTCTATTATTTCTAATGTCACCTTCCTCGAATTTTTTAACTAATCAATCTCAATGAACAGCTTCATAATAGTGTTAATGATCTTCTGTCATTCGTTATTAGTTGCATAGAGGTGAATATTTTTATCTCTTTCTGCTTTATCAAGTGTGCGGAGCTAAAGATGTCCTTTGATTTTCCATGAATGGATCATTATATTTTTCGCCGAGCAGTAGGATATGCAGAACCCATTATCACCCCTTCTCTATATAGATGTGGATTTAATGAAGTCGTCAACGTTTCTCTATATTCTTGGTGCACGTGATGAGCTCATATATATATATATATATATATATATATATATATATATATATATATATATATATATATATATATATATATATATAAACATATGTATCCTTCCCTCTAGCCATTTATATTTATATTGTAAAGTCAAGTGCTATTGATATAATATTTATTCCCCCTTTTTTTAGGAAAAAAAATAACGCTTTGTGCCCACTTTCAAACCATATCCACTCGTCCATTGATCTTTCTTACTTTAGGCTCATTCATTTATTCCACCTTCTCCCAATTTCTCCTGCCGCCTTTTCTTCCCCTTTTCTTTCACCCGGGTCTAAAAATTTGGATAATTATCCTCTCACATAATTCGAGCCTGACTTACTGCCTGAGATATTTATGACACAAAGTGATGAACGGGTTTAAGTCTTAAAAAGGACATCAGACTTTAAAGGATTCAAGATTCCAGGAATTTACTCGGGTGGAATTTATAGGATTTAAACCCAGATTTCGGAGACCGCACTCTGACGCAAGAGTGGTGGAAAGCGGCTATAGAAAAGGTAAAAAAAAGTACTAGCACCGTTTTGTCTTCATTGAAAGACGACCACGTGCCAGTAAATACGTGAAACTTTAGGATCCTTCTTGTTTGATATCTGTGAAATCTTAATCTTTTTATATATTTATATAACTTCTGGGACGTTTAGGCGTCGCGGACCATAGTTGTTGCGACGCCAGCTTATATGCATGCGTCGGAGATGTTTCAGCCTCCAAGTGTACAGACAGAAAATTTTCATTGTGTATATAGAAACAATTTAGAGTGTCTGAAGTAATAGGCTGAATATCGCTTTTGATTGAAAACCGACATATATTCGTTGTAACGTTTCAGTCACTCTTCATACTTTCACTATATATAAGATATAATATTATACTATATATATATATAAATTAAATATAATAATATATATATATATATATAGCTATATATATATATGACAGCCAACTCGTAAGACTACTGTCTGCTGTAACTGCCTTCTGTTCTTTGATCTATGGGTCGAGAGAAGCAATAAAAGTTGATTTGACGTTGCACTTGTACGGAGTAAGTTGCTGTGTTAGCTGTTCTTCGCAGACAGAGGCAGCACTCAATAAGTTTGTGAAAATTTATGCGTTGTCCTTTCTTTATATCTATTTTTCTTTACAGGCAAATGAGTTGAACGAAATAAAAGAAAAGGGAAAAAAACTTACCGAGTATTAAATCGAAAACTGTAACGATTAAATGTGTAACATTTTAATACTCTGGGAAAACAGAAAATTCATTTATGCACTACAAAGTATCATACGAAGTTATCTTAAAAAAAGAAAGAAAAAAAAAGATACCCACAACATACTGCGTGATAGCACAAAACCTTTCAGGAAACGTATGTGACTGTCATCCGGACCTTCTCCGTACATAAATGATTTACTATCTTTCTTTTTTCGATAGGACGCGTACAGGAGCGATGACCATGACCTGCTCGTAGCCGAATATTTCCTTGTCCCAAGTATGGAATATCCCACAGTTTTCTTTTCAGTATATTTACGATATAAGTCGAATTCAGATCTTGAAAGCGTTGCCCCTTCCATCAGTTAGCACAAGTAATCATACTGTTTTATTTCTTTTTATCCAGTAATATTTTTTTAAAAATCTGCAATGAAGTCCTAAAAACTGGTATCCCATTGCACTGAGATGGATGCCTATTCAGTATAAACGAGATGGTGGATTTGAAAAATATTACCAAAACCAGGAAAGCAGAGAGAGAGAGAGAGAGAGAGAGAGAAAGACTAAACCATAATAGACAATTGTTTTAAAGGTACGAATTCGATCAGACCCTTTTCTCTTCAAAATCGAAGAGATTCGTCCTCATAAAGTCTCAAGTCAGTCGAGTGCAGTTGTTGGAGAAGCTTGAATAGATTAGCCTCCTCCTCCTCCTCCTCCTCCTCCTCTTTCCCTTTTCTAGCAGAGATGGAAAATCGTTTCCAAAGACCTCTCTCGGCGCCTCTGAGGAATCAGGAGAGGAATCCCATCGCGGGACTCTGAGAGAATCTTCCTCCTTCTCCCGTGAATATACGACGGACGGGAAAAGGGGGAATGAAAAAGTAAATGGAAATGGAAACACTTGTCAGCTAAGAGGAATTACGTTTGCGTGAACATGCACTCATCCAGTCCCCGCCGCCCCTCCCCCCTAACCCCGCCCGCCCCTCCCAACCCCGCCTGTCTGCGTGCACGGAATAATATTCATATGGATGCTAGTTTTACTCCCTTTAATCTTTCATTGAATGTTTATGAGGACGCGTGTTTTATAGCCTTTTCCCCGCGTACAGAATGTTTGCGAGTGTGCGTGGTGTAAATCTTCGTGTGATTTTGCAATGTTTGTGAGTTTGAGTGAATGTTTTTTTCACTTTATCTCATTCATAGGATTTTATCAGGTGAAATATTACTGTACGTATCGTTAATTTTTCTCCTTTTAAGAACTGTTTATGAAGTCATAGTGAGAGTCAGTAATTAGATATATGGAAAATTGAATAGACGGCAGGATTTTCAGTATTCATATTTGCTGGTTGATGGCTATCATGCATACAAGTAAGCTATGCATAATGGAAAGAATAAATGCAAATATGGAATTTGGCTGCTGTTTTGCATGCGCATATTTCCAGAATAGATAACTAGGAAGCCTCAAGTCGGTATAGAAAGGTTCATCCTTTAACTCTTGCATCAGCGTTCCTCGCACAAACGGATCCCATCAATTCCTGATTAATGAACACCTGGTTGAAAAATAGCCCCGGAAAAAATTCAAACAAAGGAAATTTTAATGCGCAAGATATTGGGGCCTATGAATAAATGACCAGAGGAGAAAATTAGAAACGCAAAGTAATGCAGAAAAATTTCCCCATGGATAAAATGGACGTAAATCTTTATACCTCATTATTCATCCTATCCGTCAGGCCATTTTTTACACATACCATCGCCTGTTTGGGAAGTGGATGGAATGGAACAAAAAAAATCCACTCTTCAGTAGAAGATACTGACAGGTAATTAAGCTTTCAATGTGTCGAAAGAAAAATTTTAATTACTTCACAAATCCTATCTACTGGATTTTATATAACTAGGGCAAAAATGCTCGCGTCAATACAAACAGAACGAGGAAAATGATTTGTTCGATTTTTTTTCCTGATTTTTGGGTGGGAGGGAGTGGGTACGCGAACAATAGAGCCAGTGATAACTTCATGTCAGAAACGTACTTAACTGGATAAGCACATGATTAAAATAAAGATATTTCTTTCGATTTTATTTAAAAATTAAATTTATTCATATGAATTTATCCACTCGGATGTTGATTAAATCTGGTATAAAACAGGATAAACTCATGCCTTAAAATTATTTCTTTTGATTTTGTTCGAGAGTTTAATTTAATTTTAGGATTTTCTTTTCAATCAGATGTCGGTTGAGAAAAAGTTTTATATAAAGTTGACCTCTTTGTAAAAGTAACATCCCATAAACGAAGACTTCTAAAATGATGGTATAAGCCTAACTTTTGTCAGCAAGTGTAGCTGCGCTTGTATTAGAATGCATAGTTACATATTCAGTGACCGGAACAGATGTGACGAAGTTTATTGCACGGTGTTGTAATGAGAACCTCTGTAAGTCATATGCATGTTTTACTGTTTACTCGGCATTTAGGGTTGAGTAGCAGCTGTATTGTTGCATCTTCTACCGAAATATTTTGGTTCCTTTTCGTCTCCGTATTATTGCTGTTAGTAATAGTAATATCTGTATCTCTTAGAGCGCGTATCTTAGAAATTATCGAGGACTGAGAGAAGAGAAAGAGAGTGAGAGAGAAATGGCTGTGAGTGTTCAGTATTATTATTAGTAATGATAGTATCTCTAAGAAAGCGTATTTTAGAAATTAATGAGAACATCGAGGAAGTATTAATGTGTATGTGTGTGTGTGCGTGTGCGTGTGCGTGCGTGTGTGTGTGTGTGTGAGAGAGAGAGAGAGAGAGAGAGAGAGAGAGAGAGAGTGAGAGAGAGAGAGAGAGAATGTGGGTGGGGGCTGCCGCATATTGTCTTGGAATCAATGAACAACGCCGGGTTTCTCCTGCCTCAGTCCAAGATGCGATTCGGATGTTCATTAACGGTTTCTGATAAGATTTACGAAGCCCAGAAACGACTTCAAAATGGTGCTTAGGAGTGAAGGACGACTTGTGAAGAGGCGAGTATGAAGTATTTATGGCCGAAATTGAAGAAAGTGAAGGGGAAAATCCCTTCGCCGAGTGGTTTTACTGAATAAAAAAATGAGCAAATGTAATATCAAACTATAGATGTTTCATTCAAGAACGTAGATGTGAGGTTTACTTCAGTGTTATGAAAACAGGCTGAATAAATGCCGGTTTCCAAGAGAAAGCGAGTGAATGTGACGAGAGAAAAAATGAAAACTCGTCTGCATTCTCCCAAAACCTGGAAAGATGGCAGTCATGAGGCCCGTAGTCTTTGACTGCCATGAGTCACTGGTGAGCCTGGAATGAAACACCAAGGGAGGGTTTTGATTAGAAACCATATAACAACAGTACTCACTGTGGAATCACTGAACGAAAGTAACGAAAAAATAATAACTTTGCTGAAGAAACTGTAATGTTACCAGTGTATCAGAAGAGACAAAAGACCTCGTTTATATTCAGAATGTTTGCAGGCGAGAAGAGAATACTCTTGTAATCAAATAAGCTTCCTTCCATTCGTATATTAGTCTATACATCTGATATTCAAATTCTCATCGGCTGTTGCTACTGTGTGTTAAGTAATGAAACACGTTCCTTACTTAGTGATTGACTGTGAAAGTTATCTTTCTGTTTCATAACTTACTGTAAACAACTGGTTTATATCTACTCACCTCCGGCCTAACGCTAGCTATACAAATTTAAATTATTTCAGCATTTCTTATCTCATAAAAGTCGAAAATTCTTCTCGTGTTCCTGAAATATCAAAAACACTTATCGTAGCCCTGTTGTAATCATAAGAAAAGATTCCTGTACATTCAAAATCAATTGACAAACATATTTTTCACTGATCTCGCGAACATTGCAACATTTGCTCATTAACGAACTACTGACTGAGTCTTCATTAGAAATTTCTCGTCTGGAGTTAAAGTCATGTATGATTATAATTTGTTCTTTACTCTCTCTCCGTAATTAAGAGAAAAGTGTCCTGCTTGCAAAGCCTGAATGCCCTCTTTAAATGATGGTATTGGAGGAGACGATACCAGTCATGAAAGTGATTTTGAAATTATCGTAGAAATCCAAACATTAACTACCATTTAGTTGAAGTATGTCACTGAGCCAAAGCTCATTAAGAGATCAGTTAATGTACCTTTCATCTATGCTAACTGTCTCGTTGAACATTTATATTCAACGAAATATTGAAAAGTATAAGGAAGCTATAACAGTCATCAGCAGCTGAACTTTTAACCCTCATTTCTTTTAAGCAATTTTCGTAATTCACGTTTCGACTAAAACTCAATGTCTTGCAACTCTATCAAATTCACATGAAAGCCATGTTTAAGACGAGAAAATAGTTACTTCAAGTACGCAGGTAATTAATCTTTCAACTCTCATCTTGGTTAATCTGTTTTGTAAAGGACGGTTCTGCAGTAATTGACAACCTCTCTCTCTCTCTCTCTCTCTCTCTCTCTCTCTCTCTCTCTCTCTCTCTCTCTCTCTCTCAAATCAACATCCCTGCAGGTGATTGCCGGGAACTGTTTGCGAATACGAGGCTGTGAAAGTACTGAAACAAGGCTTTTATGACCCAAATGCTCAGGCTACGAGGCCTGATTTGCATCATAACCAGGAAAAGGCTGAGTTAACCTTATTCACTTGATCTCTTACTTCATTGTGTCCCACTTTGACCTTACTTTTGTTCTTTCATTTACTAATGGGACGATATCACATTTAATTTCTTTGCCATTTTTTTTTTATTTAGAGACATTTAATGAGAGCGCCATATAGTACTTTATTGAATACTTTTTTTTTCTTAAACATTTGCCTTTGCTAATTTTTTTATCTGGAGACATTTAAAGGTACTGCCATATACTTTGTTAAATACCATTTCTTCCTAGCTTTTGCCTTTGAAATTTTTTTTTATCCTGAGGCATTTTAAAGGGAGCGCCGTGTACATTATCAAATACTATTTTTCCCAAACTTTTGGCTTTTATTATTTTTTTTCTTAGTCATTTTAAAGATAGCGTTATACTTTATTAAATACTATTTTTCCTAACTTTGGTCTTCTGTCTTTTTTATAACCTGAGACATATTAAAGGGAGTGCCATATACTATTATACTTACTATTTTTATTCCTAACTTTTGCCTTTTGTAATTTTGTTTTATCCTGAGACATTTTAAAGGGAGTACCATTTATTTTATTAAATACTATTTTTTCTTAACTTTTGCCTTTTTTTTATCCTGGGACATTTTATTCAATACTTTCTTCCTAACCTTTGCCTCCTGTCGTTGTTATAGCTTGGACATTTTAAAGGAAGCGCCATTGACTTATTAAATACTATTTTTTTCCTAACTTTCGCCTACCACCGTCTTGGTTATCACTTTAAGCGCATCTTAACAACGTATTTAAGTTTTATTGAACAGTCACAGTTTTAAATAGTAATTCTTACTTCTATACAGTAAAGCTTTTTGGCAGGGTGGGCAGTTTGGGGCGGAGTTATTCCGGATGAGCGTCGTCTATTCACTAGACCAAACAGGACTTCGTTTCGTATTTAAGAGGTTCGTCGTTCCGGCTTCTCCCCTGATTTGTATATTTGGATGTACGGCATGAAAGGAAATGAGATCGCAATCGAGTTAGGCTCTCTCTCTCTCTCTCTCTCTCTCTCTCTCTCTCTCACACACACACACACACACACACACATTTGCAGAAAAGATTCCTGAATGTATAAGATAGCCAAGCTACAAAACGTTTAAATGTATATTGTAAAATTATGATGTCCGTATGAGTATAACCTTGCAGACATGGTATTTCATTTGAATAATTCTTCCTTCTAAGATGGATTTTAGAAATACAAATGTATGTGCGTAAGTTCGTGTATTTTATGTCTTTATGGTAATAATATCACAGTGATGCAAATTTTTTCATATATTTGTAAAGGTTCCAAGAAATAAAAGAATAACTAAGTCAGCTGAAAGTGCCTATATGCGTGCATTTGTGTAGAAGTTTTTACATGAATGTTTGTGTGTTTAGAAAAAATATATTTAGCATCGCTTAGAAAGGGTTATTCAATCACATCTGCACTACCTAAACCACGAGGTTTTGCTGGGAATATTCTATAGTCAGTCGATGGTAATATAAAATGTTTCATAGAAAGTTGAAAGAAATTTATTTCAACATCCAGGTTGCAAAAATTTAACATATACGGCCGGGACGATGATAGATTAAATTTTATTGCCAGAGCATCTGAGTTGAGTGAAAGAGATTTTTTTAAGTGGAGAGCATATCTCTCTCTCTCTCTCTCTCTCTCTCTCTCTCTCTCTCTCTCTCTCTCTCTCATCCCTAGACACCTTTACTGAATTTCATATTGTTTTCATTTCTCACATTTTGAGAGAAATTCACTAAAAAATATTTATGTATTTTTGGTTTTATGATCAGAGAACTAACTGTCAGGAAAACTGATTGATGATTAATAAAGTCTTCTGGTTTCTCGAATGCAAGATTCTTATGGATCATGCCACCAAACATTTTACAAAGTAAGGAGATAGGAAGGGTGCAGAATGCGAATAACAGTGGCACTAGATAGACTCTCTCTGATAAAAATAATTGAAAAATGAGAGCTCAGCAGGAATGGGAGGATGGAGAGAAGTTCAACTGTAGAGAGATGTTAGCAAAGGACTCATTTAAAAGTGTACAAAATCAAGATACTAGATTTACGGTTAGCCAGGGAACTTTTTTTCCTTGCTTTTTAGAAAAGTACAGTATTCCAAGCATATATTATATATATATATATATATATATATATATATATATATATATATATATATATATATATAGTATATATATATAAGGTATGAGAAATGATAGGTAAAAGTTGTAAACAAAATTGCATGTATACATTTTTCTGACCGGTGCTATATATATATATATATATATATATATATATATATATATATATATATATATATATATATATGTGTATGTGTGTGTGTGTGTGTATATATATATAATCTACTTATAATGAAAATGGAAATCTATTACATCCAATAATATAATACAAAAATGAAAATCCAAAATACTAGATAATAATAATATAATAAATGATATATAGATTTCATTACCTCTTTAAAAAGATCTACGTTAGAAAACGTTTCTTGAGGGAAAAAAGATCGAATGAAGTAAAAGCCAAGGTCTAGAGAATATTCTCTAGACATTGGTAAAAGCATACTAGGAACATCTTTCACGCCTCCTAAGATTCACATCCACGCACACCGTTTTAGCATACTTCTTTTTTTCCCGTAGAGGAAGTGGCACCAGAAATTGGGATGACGTTGCTAGTCCAATCTTACTTTTATGTATATATATATATGTGTGTGTGTGTGTGTGTGTACGTATGTGTATGTGTTTGTTTGTGTGCGTGTGTGCCTGCTCTCCGTCTGGTGTGATCAGTAGCATCCTCTCCCTACCAATGTTTAACGCCTGGGTAGAAAGGGCCTTTGGCCATCTTCCTTTAAAAATCCATCGTCTCTGTTGACCTAAGCAATAACAGCGAAGCGATTTTGATGGCAGCTACCGGTGTTGAAAAGTAAGATAGGACTAGCAACTTCATCCCAATTTCTGGTGCCATTTCCTCTACGGAAAAAAAGAAGTATAATAAAATGGTGTGTGAGGATGTGAATCCTAGGAGGCGTGAAAGGTGTTCCCAGTATGCATTGACCAAGGTCTAGAGAATATTCTCTAGACCTTGGCTTTTACTTCATTCGATCTTTTTTCCCTCAAGAAACGCTTTCTAAAGTAGAACTCTTAAAAACGGCAATGAAATCTATATATCATTTATCATATTAATATTATCTAATATTTTGGAATTTCATTTTTGTATTATGTATTACAGTATTGGGTGTAATGGATTTCCATTTTCATTATTCGTAGATTATACAAGTTAAATCACAGCTCAGTAATCAACGTACTATTTGTTATTTCTTCTTGCACAATAATGAATGATTTTATTCAGATTCAAGCGATCAACTGTATTACGGATCATAATGACCTTCGGTGGTTGCAAAACATTCTAATTAAAAACATTCATTGCTATTGAACACCTCATTATTGATCAATAGGTCAGCTAGTCAGTAGAATACATAACTAACAGGCAACCCTTTGTTAATAAAAAAAAAGACAAAAAATAGATTTCAAAGTTATGCATAAAAAATATCGAATATAGAAATAGTCTCAATAACATAATTGACAACTGTGAAACAAACATTTACGTGTGATGATGCAGCGGGAAAATAATAATCAGTCCAAAGTCATAATTAATCCTGATGCAGACAAAAAAATAGAGAAAAAAGATGCTTTCAGATCAGTGATGATGATTAAGCACCGGAAATAATGTTTAATACTTTAGAAGAGGCCGGGATTTCTGCGATATCCTCATTATTCACGATCTAAATAGCAAACTTTCTTTTCCCATTGATGAATTGGAACGTAAAGGTAGGAATTTCAAACAATCACGTGATTTTGTTCGATAAAGTTTTCGTGCTTGTTCTATCAATCGTTAATGAAGAAAGGATTTTTTTTAATATAGGAGGGAAAGTAAAACGCATCAAATTGGCTAATCTCTCTCATGTTTCCCTTCAGATTATCCCTTTCGTTCCCAATCACGGCAGGGAAAAATATTACAATGCAGGTGAGTAAAAGCAAAAACGAGTCAAATTTATAACCACAGATAGAATGGAATCGATTCATATCTCAGAAGAACTGAAATTCATCCCTCAATGATAAAAAAAAAAAAGAAGCCTGGAAAAGACGCGAGCCTTCCTTAGGAGCAGTAGGGCACCGGAACATGACTGTGGGTGTAGGTGGATGAAGGGACACTTCTTTTTGTCCACTGAATATGGCGTGGGTGAGGGCTCGACATTTCTTGTTATGTCGACCACCTGTGGTGTTGCTCACAATAACGCAGCCCATGTTGGGTCTATTGATACCGGAGAGAGGGACGCTCCGCTTCATTTATCGGATTTTCACCTCATTTTTTATTCTCTACGTCGCGTTCGTTCTCCCTGTTTTTGTGCGTCTGGGCTACAACAGGCGGACGTTCATCCCTCATCCCGCCCTCTCGCTTCCTCCTCCTCCTGCTCCCGAAAAAGGAAACTAGTTTACATTCAGGCGATATATTGACGGTCATGAAATATTCCAGAGGTTCGTCAAGATTCATGAGTTTCCCCCCTGGAAAGCGTACAGTGCGCTGCGTGAATGCATCCCGATGACCACATAACTTTTGATGAAGTTATTCTTTCTTCGTTATACCCACCGCGCCATATTTCCATTCCCTTATTTTGATTGGACACTGACTTATTCCACCCATCGCTGTATATGCTTTATTTTTTATTTTTTGATACTGCATTTCTATCCGATTCCATTTAATTTTGTGGTTTTACCTTAAAGGCCTGTCCACACTAGGAAACATTGCTTGCAAACAAAGTACAGTTTCCAAGCGCAAACAGTTTGCAAACTGTTTGCAAACAATGTTTCCTGTCCAGACCTCATTTGTCGTCAGGATGCTTGTCGGTGCAGTAGCCTCTGTATTCCACTTGGCTATTTTAATGTACTCGAGGAGGGTTAAGAGTAAGAAAAAGAGATAGGTTAGGAAGATTTTAGGAAAAGGAGCCTTTCATACTGACTTGCTTCTGGCGGAATAGAAAATAGGTGCATACATACATATACACGTATACATATATACATACATATTTACACATATATTGTACATGTGTGTATATATATATGCATGTATACGCACACTTATATACATACATTATACATGTTTATATATACATATAAACACAAAAACACTAAATGTTTTCCATTCTGGATTGGAAACAAGTTTGCGGTAAAAAGTGTTTGCAAACTATGTTTCCTAGAGTGAACAAGCCTTTAGAAATATCCTAGATAAATTGCTTTCCTTCCTTCCGTCAGCTAAACCTCTATTCGCGCCAATATTTTTGATTCCATCTCCGCCGCCATTCCAAAACCTCTTTATTCCAGGACCCAGTGCTACTTCCCCTCCCCAGGCCCTTCCCCCACCCACCCCCTCCCCCCCTCGGTTGTCGCCTTCGTCGCCCCCCACCTATAAAAGGCCCATTACTTGCACCATTCAAATTCTAAAGCAATCTGACATGCTGGTAACCGTCTCGTGGCTGGGACCTTGTAAGGGGTGACGTGCTGTCTCCTCACATGGAGGCAAACCCTAATCTTCTTCTTCTTCTCCGGAATATTTCGCGAAAGCAGCAGCAGCGTCTTCAGACCTCGGGCGCTTCTCCATATTCTGCTTATGCTTCTGCTTCTGCTGCTCTCCCCTCTTCCTCTTCCCCCTGCCTGCGTCTGCTTCTGCTTCTGCTCTACCTTTGGTTCCCTTCCTGCTCTTCCAGCTTCTCTTTCACGCTCCCTCTTCCCTTTCCATGGTTCTGTTCTTTATTCGCGTTCTCTTTCTGCATCTTGACTCCCATCGCTTCGCTTTTTGCTCTCACCGCTTTTGGCTGCTTTTGTGCCTGCTGTTGCTCTGTTTTTGCTCTCACCGCTCTTGCTGCTTTTGTGCCTGCTGCTGCTCTGCTTTTTACGCCAGTGAAAATGTCGACCATGTTGATAACGCCTTTCTGGCGGTCGTCATGCTCTTCGGCCCTGCTTGGGCCGAAGACATAAGTTGCCATATCGTCTAACAGTAAAATGTGATGGGATTTTTTTCTTCTTTTTTCATGTTTTTACGACGCGGTGTTAGGTTCTGATGAGTTATTCGACGCCAAAGAAAGCCTTCTCCCTTCCATTTTATTCTTCCTGTGTTTTATGACTCTCTCTCTCTCTCTCGTCTGTACGTGAGTATGTCTAACCTTTTCATATAAAGACATAGTATACTTTTCGGCCTGGGTTGTATGTGTATTTATTTATTTATGTCTAACTAAAACATATACATTACATATGTGTGTATTTATATATATATATATATTATATATATATATATATATATATATATATATATATATAATATATTTTATATATAGTATATTTAGCTATTGTTCTTGGGCACCATGGTATTGAAGTATAGTACATATCCAAAATATTAGAATTTGACACGTAATTTTAAGTGACAAATGTTAGCGCGAAAGTCACTGGAAAATTTTAATGGCAAAGTTCTTAAAAATTTATTTAAATTTATATATATTTAAATCAAATCTGAACAAGATTAAATTTAAATTCCCAACATAGGTACGAAGTCTGTGACAAATGTTAGGGAACATCATCACTCGAAATAGGAAAATGAATGTATCTATACTCTGTTTTTTTCCATCTGTCCATCCGCCTGTAGTGTTGTCGCATGGTAACACTGCGTCCCGGGCTTTAAATAATTACGCTATGTGTAAGTTTTAGGTAATTAAAAGGATATCTGGGTGTACATTTGCAACTGAAAAGTGTTTTAATAAATTACTGTATGCTAATTACACCGTTAATATTTGAAATAGGATATTATTATCATTGTTGAATGTAAGCTGAATGTAACTATCTAAAGCCTGGGACGCAGTGTTACCATACGCAAACACCACAGGCGGTAGGATAGATGGAAAAAAACAGAGTATAGTAACAAAAATACAACAAATATGAAGCAGTTACACAACAGCGAGAGGTAGGTTTCCTGTTTCATGATGTCTTTGACATTTTCAGTTGTTTAGTTTCGGAACATTGCAAGTAATAACCAACCGCCTATCATTCTCATCAAGGGCACTAAGCCATGTGGAAATTGCCTGCATTTTTATTGTGTATTTTGCCAACTATATTTATTTAAAGGACAATAGCAGCTAAGCAATCCATTTCTTTGCCTTATATAATAATAATAATAATAATAATAATAATAATAATAATAATAATAATAATAATAAGGCAAAACCAACCTAAGCATGGCATGGATAGACTATAAGAAAGCCTTCGACATGATACCACACACATGGCTAATAGAATGCCTGAAAATATATGGGGCAGATGGAAAATACCATCAGCTTCCTCAAAACACAATGCGCAACTGGAATACAATACTTACAAGCTCTGGAATAAGACTATTTTTTTTTTGCAGAGGTTATTTCGGAGGAGGGATCTTCCAGGGCGACTCACTGTCCCCACTACTCTTAGTAGTAGCCATGATTCCCATGACAAAAGTACTACAGAAGATGGATGCCGGGTACCAACTCAAGAAAAGAGGCAACAAAATCAACCATCTGATGTTCATGGATGACATCAAGCTGTATGGTAAGAGCATCAAGGAAATAGATACCCTAATCCAGACTGTAAGGATTGTATCTGGGGACATCAGGATGGAGTTTGGAATAGCAAAATGCGCCTTAGTCACATACAAAAGGCAAAGTACGAGAACTGAAGGGATAAAGCTACCAGATGGGACCAACATCAAACACATAGATGAGACAGGATACAAATACCTGGGAATAATGGAAGGAGGAGATATAAAACACCAAGAGATGAAGGACACGATCAGGAAAGAATATATGCAGAGACTCAAGGCGATACTCAAGTCAAAACTCAACGCCGGAAATATGATAAAAAGCCATAAACCACATGGCAGTGCCCAGTAATCAGATACAGCGCAGGAATAGTGGAAATGACGAAGGCAGAACTCCGCAGCATAGATCAGAAAACCAGGAAACATGACAATACACAAAGCACTACACCCAAGAGCAAATACGGACAGACTATACATAACACGAAAGGAAGGAGGGAGAGGACTACTAAGTATAGAGGACTGCGTCAACATCGAAAACAGAGCACTGGGGCAATATCTGAAAAACCAGTGAAGACGAGTGGCTAAAGAGTGCATGGGAAGAAGGACTAATAAAAGTAGACGAAGACCCAGAAATATACAGAGACAGGAGAAAGACAGAAAGAACAGAGGACTGGCACAACAAACCAATGCACGGACAATACATGAGACAGACTAAAGAACTAGCCAGCGATGACAATTGGCAATGGCTACAGAGGGGAGAGCTAAAGAAGGAAACTGAAGGAATGATCAACAGCGGCACAAGATCAGGCCCTAAGAACCAGATATGTTCAAAGTACGATAGACGGAAATAACATCTCTCCCATATGTAGGAAGTGCAATACGAAAAATGAAACCATAAACCACATAGCAAGTGAATGCCCGGCACTTGCACAGAACCAGTACAAAAGAGGCATGATTCAGTGGCAAAAAGTCCCTCCCCAAATACTGGAGCCTGTGCAAGAAACATCAGCTACCTTGCAGTAATAAGTGGTACGAGCACCAACCTGAAGGAGTGATAGAAAACGATCAGGCAAAGATCCTCTGGGACTATGGTATCAGAACGGATAGGGTGATACGTGCAAACAGACCAGACGTGACGTTGATTGACAAAGTCAAGAAGAAAGTATCACTCATTGATGTCGCAATACCATGGGACACCAGAGTTTGAAGAGAAAGAAGAGGGAGGAAAAGAAAATGGATAAGTATCAAGATCTGAAAATAGAAATAAGAAGGATATGGGATATGCCGTGGAAATCGTCCCCAGGAAATCATAGGAACACTAGGCACGATCCCAAGATCCCTGAAAAGGAATCTAGAAAAAACTAAGGGCTGAAGTAACTCCAGGACTCATGCAGAGAGCGTGATCCTAGAAACGGCACACATAGTAAGAAAAGTGATGGACTCCTAAGGAGGCAGGATGCAACCGGAACCCCACACTATAAATACCACCCAGTCGAATTGGAGGACTGTGATAGAGCAAAAAAAAAAAAAAAATAAAAGAAATAAAAATAATAATTAATTAATAATATAATAATAATATAATAATAAATATAATAATAATAATCTTTTTTTGTTAAAGATGATGGCAGCATCAGTGGAATTGATTTTATATATGGTGTTTTCAATTATTTTTATTATTCTCTTCTCATCAGCCCTGATGAGAAGAGAATAATAAGAAGAATTGAAAAGACCATATATAAAATCAATTCCACTAATGCTGCTATCATCTTTAACAAAAACATGTTTGAGAGAGGGTCTCCTACCTTCAAATAATAATAATAATAATAATAATAAGAATAATAAGAATAAATAATATAGTCAATAATAATAATAAATATAATAATAATAATAATAATAATAATAATAATAATCTACAGTTATTATATAAATAAACTGTATAAATATGCAAAATATTTATTTATATAAATGTGGACGTTTGGTACATAACAGTTATCTCGATATTGTGAATTTCTTAGCAATAGAATAATAATAATAGTAATAATAGCGAACGTACTGGACATTATGTAGCAAAATTGATATCCAAATTTATTTTTTTATCATTTATGTTCATTCAAAGAGAAAAATCAAGCCTTAACCCGTGGGAATTTGATTCTTATATAATTCTAACTTACAATGATAATAATGATAATGTGATTTCTCTCAAATTTTGACTTATATTAACGATAATGATAATGGTAATGGCTGAATACTAAAGTGATATAGGAAAACTTTAAACCAGTTCCACTATGAGTCAACTCGAAGTACACTTATTCTAAACATTAAAGCAAACCATAATGGTTTAATTGGGTCATGTTTATTTTTTAATTATTTATTTAGTTTTGTTTACACGAAAGTAACAGTAACATAGGTGGCTCATTGGAAGTCTCGTTCGTCTTATATAGTCCCAAGGAAGAGAATGTTATTACAAACAATAACAAAGTAATTTCCCACAGTGTAGTTTTAGTCTCTCTCTCTCTCTCTCTCTCTCTCTCTCTCTCGTAGAGACGGTAGTAATAATAGTGCGAGTATTGAGAAAAGGATGAGGATGTGGTAAGGATAGCAAAGTTGAAAGAAGAGTAATACGATGATGAATATGAAAACTAAATAAAACACTGAACTTCTCTCTCTCTCTCTCTCTCTCACGATAATTTTTTTTTCTAATTTCTCTCTCATTTACATTTTCTTTTCTTTCTCTTTTTCTCTGGTATATCGTACGGCGGCTCATTTTGAAAATTTCTCGCCGTGTACTTGTTTTATTTGCTCTTTGCCTCTTTCACAAAAGTTTGCCGAATGTATCTTTTGATGTCGAGCGTTCGGGAAAAATTAGCAAAAAAAAAAAAAGTCTCTAAGATAAGAGCAAAATTTCAAAAGTGTTCCATTTTTTTATGCAGGCAGAAATGGTGACATCTATTGTGACAAAAAAAGTTGTTTCTTTTTCTATCTTTTGTGTGTGTGTGTGTGTGTGTGTGTGTGTGTGTGTGAATATGTGCGTGTTTTAAGCTTCTGTGTGTTCACATAGAACTTTTGCATCAAAAATATAGCTGTATAAAAATACTCAGATGAGTACTTTTTAAAACGAAAGATCAAAATGCTGACAACTATTCTGACTAAAAAAACTCTCTCTCTCTCTCTCTCTCTCTCTCTCTCTCTCTCTCTCTCTCTCTCTCTCTCTCTCTCTCTCTCTCTCTCTCTCTCTCTCAGCCTGAGTGATAAAAATTCAGATCAGGAGTTTTAATATGAATATGGTTCATCTTCTGAATATAATGATAATAATAATAAATATCGTTAGAAGCTATAAATCATAAACAAATACCAAGGAGAGCTGCCACTTAAAAAAAAAAAATTTGTCCCCGATGTAATAAAAATATCAAGGCTTGAACTAATAATAATAATAATAGCAACAGTAGATGAAAATAGAACAAAGAGCTGTTCTAATGAAGAATATAATCCAGCAACTCAGTGTAGAACTAATTTGTAAATAATCAAAGGCCATGGCCGTAACTGTCAATGGGTCTTGTTAGCAAAGTCAGTCCCTGACTTGATGCAGATTCCCCGATTGAAGATCTGCTTCCATGCACGAGCTTTGATTGCATATCAATGAATGACATACGTTTCTCGTCACACATGCTAATCAAGAGATTTTAATGATTTCTACAAACGATTATCATAAGAAGTTTCTATAGATATGTTATCTATATTATTTGCGTATGTATACGTGATGTTCAACCTTTCAGAAGATTTGTCAAGTTCGATTCATGAGTATATATTGCAGAATCCTTATAGCCATTTCTGTTAAATTCGCTTGTGTCTCTGTTGACTTAAGTACTAAGTTGGGCACCTGTTAGGTAGGCGACTGTGGTGGGATGCAGTTAGGTGAGAATCGAAAAGCTAAAACTTAAGCGGTATGGTGTTGGCGCACCACCTCTGTGGCCGCGAGTTCGATTCTCTGGCATTCCACTGAGGTGTGAGAGATGTGTATTTCTTGTGATAGAAGTTCACTCTCGGCGTGGTTCGGAAGTCACGTAAAGCCGTTGGTCCCTTTGCTGAATAACCACTGGTTCCATGCAACATAAATACACTATACAAACAAACAATAGAAAAAAACAAGAAAACCTTTGGAGCTCTCTCTCTCTCTCTCTCTCTCTCTCTCTCTACTCTATATATATATATATATATATATATATATTATATATATACTATATATATATATATATATATATATATATATATATTATATATTAGGATATATATGTACATATATAAATGTATACATACGTATAGACAATTATACCCTGGTTTTTCCTAATCCCTAGCGTGGTCCTATTGCTGATACGTCCTTGTATACCCCTCTTTTATTTCGTATATTTGCACCAGAACATGATGGTTTTGAGCTAAAAGAAAACTAAAAGAAGCAAAAAATGAATGAATGAATATATAAATAAATAAATTAAAATAAAATAAAAAATAAAATAATAAAATAAAATAAAATAAAATACCCCCCAAATAAAAAAAAAACTAAAAAAACGTCAAAACAAAAATTCATGTCACTTTGCCTACGAATCCTTCCAGAGGTTCAGTTCAAAGGACCAAAAGCAAAACAACATACTGAGGCCTTGAGGAATTTCCAATGAATTTTTGTTAACCTTTTACTAGTATTGCATGTAGAAGCGAGTTCCTAAACGTATTGCATGATAAAAATATAATAATGAACATTGCTGTAATATAGGTATGATTAATACATGTACACTGGACGATATTCATATTTGTGCATTTGCTTTTAATTCCCGGAGATATACTATATCGATTTAAAATGATTTCTTTCGTTCTCATCGGGTTTGAAATATATTTTCCGTCTATTCATCAGACGCAAGGTTGATGACCTGTAAATCTCGCCTTCCATAGAAATCCGGCTCGACATATGTGTGTGAGAGCGAGACTTATCCTTTCGGACCAAAACAATTTTGCGCCTAAGGTTCTATTGGGTCGCATATCTCCAAACTATTAGGAGAGATAATCTGAGCAAGTTGTGCTCCAGAACTGGCCTTCGCTGGAATTCGATTGTACGTGACTTGCATTTCAGATCCGCCTTTCGTGCCGTTCCAGATTTCTGACTTTATGTGGAGAGAGCCAAAATTCTATATTTGGCCAGTGATTAGTCTTTATCCTTTCCATTTTCCGCCCGAAAAGGTATATCAGGTTCAAAGTAAGAGAACTGTACTTTGTAAACCTTAGAATCTTTTTGAAGGAAGTTTTGTAGTTTGTTCTGCCTAACGGGTGTAAGGCAAGTTTTGTCCTTAGTTTTGAAGGTAAAATGAACAAGTAAGCACCGGGACATTTTACAACAGATTAGTGTTACTGGAAAAGTTCATTTACATGCACTTTTCCCACAACCCCTCCCTTTAACCCATACCACTTACAAACCGATACGAACAGTCAAACAAGTGTTCACTTACACTGTGCAGCAGATTTAAGTGTGATGCACTAGAACACCATATGGCACGTTTGGCATTATTTTGTAATATCTGGGTTGAAGTAAAATTGAGAATAGGAAATCTGTGCTTTTGACAGATGAAAAAAAAAGTGTCAGCGAGCGTTGCTCAAAGAAGTTAGTCGTAAGAGAGAAACTAAATTAGCATTTTCATACAGAAAGAATGAATTTTATCTTGCGTTAAATACTCGAAACTATTATGCAAACTCAGGATGTGGAACAGAGAAGGTCTAGGAAAGGATGGAAGGAATAGTTAACACTGTGTTGGTACTGATGCAACGGGAAAGAGAGAAAAGCAACTAGATAATAACGAGCGAACATAAAAAAATGGATAGGAAGGAAGAAAAAAAGGACATAAGGAGAAAGAACAAAACAACAGGATGCAGTGTGATGAAATTCAGATAGAAGATTAAAAATTAAAAAATTGCAATATGGAAGCTTATTCACGAACACACACAAGAAGAAAGAAAAAGAGATAATGTTTACAAAACCAAAATCAAAACTGACGAAGGAAAAAAGCATCTGTACAATGTAAAGTTAAACAGATAATGATTAAAAGGCATGGATAAGAAAGCATCAAAAAGTCAGGGAGGAAGTGAGGATGAAAAAAAGGTAAATCACGAAGGGTTAGGAAGGAATCTAAGATAAAAAAAAAAAAAAAAAAGGTAATGCTATCCAGGAAGCAAATGAGGAAGGTTAATAAGACAAAAATGGACTCTAAAATGTGATGATGGAAGATAAGGCGGTTTATTTCCAGGGAGATTAACCTTAAAATATTTCGGGGAAACTGTTATACTTGATAATGAAGCTTTGGCCGACTAGAAGGGAGGTTATTGGAACATGCGAGTGAGAGATATTTTTCATGATTTCCTTATGAGGATGTGAGAAGAAATGGTTAAAGGTCAAAGGGCAGTTACATTCTTCATGGATTTTTTTATATAATGATAATGAGGTTCCCTGCTCCTTTGAAGTGTAGGAATAAAATTCGCCTTGCATCAAAAATAACAGTGATAATGAAAATCAGGAGAAACGTGAGTGTATGGTTATCGATCAAATAACCAAAAAGGGGCAAAGACGAAAACCAAGTGATCAAATTAAGTATGAAAGAAAAGGAATAATATTTAAAACGACTGAAAAAATATATTTATTGCTAAGAATACGAGAAAAGTTCGAGATAAAAATACACGAATTCGCAAAGATTTAATCTGCAGGTCATTGTCCCATGTGATATCCGAAACTCTCAGGTTTATCACTGAAATCAAAGTTGTTTTAGAGTTCGTACAAATAAAAGTAACTCTCCTGTCTTGAAAGTACGAGATAGGGAAACTAATATCCATTCATCCAGGGATGGAAATGTATATGTGAATGTGACATGAAAAGCGTCGAAAATGACGAAAATGTGAACATGTTTTTGTAAGATAAGGTAAAAGAAGAGAGTTTAGCGAGAAGGGATTGACGAAATGGTCTCAGAGAGGCCACACAAAGAGGATAAAAGTAAACTTCAGTTCTAGTAAATATTAGACTATTTAAAAATGACTTTTGATATGTTTGAGAAGCTAAAGATATGAGCGAGGCAGAAGGATTTTTTTACGGCCTTTAAATTAGAACATTAAAAGGTAGAAACTACAAAGCTACAAAATAATGTAGGACGTAAATTTCTATGAGAAATATGTAAAACTGGAGAGATAAGTAGTAATGCAGAGAACACGTGACAAAAAAATTAATTGAGGGAACTGGAACAGCGTATACTAATAAGGATTTGTTTTGCAGAGAGAACACAAAGAGGAAGAATATAACAGCTGTATATTACTCACACACAGACAATCACAAACACACGCACATATATAAATGAATATATATATATATATATATATATATATATATATATATATAGATATATATATACACACACATATATATATATATATATATATACACATATAAATGAATATATATATATATATATATATATATATATATATATTCATTCATATATGTGTGTGTGTGTGTGTGTGCGCGCGCGCGCGTGTTATGTGTGCATAATATTGCCTTTGTATGTATGAATATCTATTAAACATACAAACCAAAATGAACAGAAATCAATGATACATCCTGAAATATCATTTTGCAAAGTCCATTGAGCCAGCACAAGCCCACCCATCCTTATCGAGGCTTATTCGCTGCCACTTATGATTAACGGCAAACATCAATTTCACCTTAGAAAGAAATAAAAATAACATAGACCAGGAGCAGCAGATGACATATGGAAATACCTGTCCCTCAAAGCATCCAGCTGCTTTGACAGCCAAAAGTAACATTGTCACGGGGCGCTAATAGACAGTTTGAAGGATGACTGTCACAAGTCGAGCTTTAGGGCATCAGCGAGTGTTGATAATAAATGCGCAGAACGATTAGGTGGGATATTTTTCCTGTCAGCTCCATAAGCGCTGGAGATTAACTGATGGATTGTGGGTAATATGTCGCGAGGTTTTGCCGTGATGATGTTAATTCATGGAAGAGTGTTCGTCTGATCTTTATGGCGTTGCCATTTTGTGGGTTTAACATTGCATTTTAGTTCCAACCACTGATTCATGTTATGTTCTAATAAATTCGTAGGACCGTACATAAGTTCATATATATATATTATATATATATATATATATATATATATATATATATATCTATATATATATATATATTATATATATATATATATATATATATGTATATATATATATATATATATATATATATATATATATATTATATATATATATTATTATATATATAATATATTATATATATATATATATATATATATATATATATATATATGTGTGTGTGTGTGTGTGTGTGCGCGCGTGTGTGTGATTGTTTGCATATATATTTATATATATTATATATATAATATATATATAGATATATATATATACATATATGTATGTATGAGTGTATGTGTGTGCGTGTACCTGCGTGTATGTATGCATGTATATGTATGAATATACATATATATGTATATATATAAACACATTCTGAAATATAGTTTCACCAAACTAAGCAATATGTCACACGACAGAAACAAAACGTCCATGGGTCATTATGCTCTCCTAAGCCACCTTGTAGATGTTTAAGATTTCTCGTTTATATTCCTCTGTAAGATTTTGTGGCTACTCTCTGGCTCTAAGGGGCCATGGTTTTGGACAAGCATGAAACTTCGCTATGTGAGGATGATTGCATATTGATATGGCAATGGTTAGCTATGTTGTTCCTCAGAAGATTTTAAAGATTTTCTCCACCTTATAACCTTAAGTAAAATTTTTGGATATCTAATGTGGTCCCATTTTTTATTATTTCATCGTATTTCTACTCTTTTTTATTATTATTTTCTTTCGTTGGAAAAGGCATCTCTCTATTTGAACAAAACTGATTACCCTTTACACGATTATGCTTTATGCTGATCTAAACTGATCCTGTGTTGCTGATAAAGTCGCAAATATGTACATACATACATACATTCATACATTACGATCCGAAAGTTCTCCAGTTTTCAGCTCAGGCGAACTAAACAAAACAACAAAATGAAAAACTAAAAAAAAAAAAAAACTGGACAGCGTTGACTCACTTTGTAACAATTTACAAAGGAAAACATAAAAATGGGGCTTTTCAAGACAGTAGCCTCTGAATAATGGGGAAAACTGGATAAAGTAATCTCTTTGAATTCGCCAAAATCAAATATTTGCCTAAAGTCTCAACGGACTCACGGAATAAAAAATCTGCTTAGCTGACTTTATAGAACGAGAGTTATTTTTTTAGGGGGGAAGGGGCCACAATAGCCGCCCCTCCATCCACCCACCAGAACCCCCTTCACTCCACCAAAAACAAGGAAAAAATTCTGTTAAACTTCAACCCATTAATACGTCATTGCGTGAAATTCCAGGCTGATACTCTTTGGGAAAGACTAAAACTTTGCTAATTTTTACGAGGGACCCAGTTATCCTCTTCCTTACTTTTAGCTTTTCTCTTTTCTTTTCGGTCATCGCAAAGTGGTTCGTAAGACGCTTCATGGGAAAGCTTTTAAGTGGAGTGACTTTTTTTGTCTTTCTTTTTTGCCCACAAATGAATTTCGTTTCTTCCTTTTCAAGCGCCTCCATTTTTTTTTCTCTTGCTTATCCGCCTTCTCCTCCTCTCCCCCCCTCCTCCTCCTGCTCTTTCATTCATCTTCTTCCTCCTGTTTCCTAAGTTATCATTTGACTTAGTTCTCTTCTGTTACGACTCAGGCTCTAATCATCCATCTTTCTCCTCCAGTTGCTTGTTTTCCAGCCCTTCGTATCTTTCTTTGCTTTTCCCTATTCATTTCTGTCTCGATATCCTCTCCCGTTTTCCCGTCACTTTCCTCTTTTCCGCTCTAGAGTGGCATATCTGCCTTCCAATTTCCTTCTCCCGTTTCATAGCGTCTCTTTATATTCATTTCCTCGGTATCTCCACTTTTCCATCCTTCGGCAATTCTCTCTGTCTCAGTCTTTCTTCTTCTATTCCTGTCTTCATCCCCTGTCCACCACCGGGGGGCTGGGAAGGGGTTCTCTTCTTCCCCCTACCCTCTTCCCCTTTTCATTCTGCGCGTCATCAAACCCATAACTGCCTTCCATTTTCCATTTTATGTCCATTTCAATTACAGAGTCGCTGTTGCTTTATTGTGTCTCCTCTCTCTCTCTCTCTCTCTCTCTCTCTCTCTCTCTCTCTCTCTCTGCTAGTTACGCCCTTGTTCTGATCACTACCTCCACTTTCCCTGCGCTCCTTTTTCTTCGGCAACTTTCATCGCGTTCCCCTCTAATGTTGCTCTTCCTATGTTCGCTTAATTATTGCCCGGTTTCTTCGGTTCGCGTTGCCCTCTTCGTTCGTCATAATGATAATAACGCTAGCTCCCATGCACGCACGGTACTCAAACGTTAACACGCATGCTCACAAACACACACACGTGTATATTATATGTGTGTATGCATAATTTATAATTATATATATATACACTCACACAAAAGAAAATTTTTTAAAGATAAACTAAGCATTTGAGAGTGAAATCAAAGATAACAAATAGAAATTTAATCTTGAGGGAAAAGTCGCTATCCAGCTTGAAAAAATAAATCAGTTCCAGCATTTCGTGGATGAGAACTTTATCAAGAGTAAAATCAAAAGAAAATTTAAAAACTACATGATTAACAAACAGAACTGTTTTTTTAAACACTCCAAGGAGCACTTTCGAAAAATTAACTTCAGCCTCTGAAGGAAATGATAAAGGAAAGAATCCATGACGTGTGCAAAGAAAATTCGTATTCAGCAGGTGTTTAAAAAAGACAGGTTATGGAACTCAGAACTGCGGTTTCCAATTCCGGTGAGAGGGACTACTTCAGTCAGCTGACTCTTGTTTACCTTTACGCACATTAACTGCGGGAAAGTGGAAACTGAAGCGTATCACGTGATCAGAAAAGCACTGGGGCCATACAGTCAAATCAGTCTTTAAGTAGAAACAAAGTATTTAGTATTTACTATATTTAAGTCAATTTATAGTATTCAGTATTTACCAAATATAAGTAAAAATATATTTAGTATTTATTATATCAAATGAAAATATAGTATTAATATTTGTTATATTAAATTGAATATTTAGTATTTAGTATAAACTATATTTGAGTAAAAATATACTATTTAGTATTTACTATATTTGAGTAGAAAATATAGTATTAGTGTTTTCTATATTTAATGGAAAATAGTATTGAGTATTTATCTTATTTAAATAAACATATAGTATTTACTGTTTGCTATATTTAAGTATGTACTATATTCAAGTAAGAATATAGTATTTGTTATTTACTATGTATAAGTAAAAATACAGTAATTAGTATTTACTATATTTAAGTAAAAACATCGTATATAGTATTTACTATATTTAAGTACTATATAGTATTTAGTATTTACCTAATTTAAGTACAAATACAGTATTTAATATTTACTAGTAAGAATATAGTATTTTT
>NC_087202.1:29318986-29336486 GCF_015104395.2 Macrobrachium nipponense | reverse complement strand
GTTCTTTACTGGCCTCTGATAAATCTGCAATCTCATATTGTCAAGAACAAAGCATCGTTGGTTGCTAATAAGTCTAGAACTTAATACTCGAACATTTTTAAAAAGGGTTTTGATGCTTTTTTTGAGTTGTATTTAAACTATTAGCAATGCTTTGAAGTTGATTAGCACCCTTTCATTCGATTCATTTTCTGAATAATATTTATTTTTATAACATTTGTATTAGTTTATTTAAACTTTATTATGCGGAAATTTTTTATTATTATTGCCGGCTTTAAAGTAATTAGAAGTTATATTAAAAGTTTATGCAAAAGTAGTTAAGCTCTTCATATGTTTATCGAGGAATAATTTATATATATATATATATATATATATATATATATATATATATATATATATATATATATATATATATATATATATATAATATATATATATATATATATATATATATATATATATATATAAATATATATATATATACATATATATATACATATATATATATATATATATATATATATATATATAATAGTATAGTATATATATAATATATATATTATATATATATATATATATATATATATATATATACATATATATATACTATATATAGTATACATATACATATATATATATATATATATATATGTATATGTATATATATATATATATGATATATATACATAAAATATATTATATAAATATAAATATATATATATATATATTTTTTTTATATGTATACTGTATATATTATTAATAATTATATATATATATATAATATATTATATATATACATATATAACATTATAATAGTATATATATGTATTAATTATATATATATGTATATATATATGCATATGTATATAATATATATATATATATATATATATACTATAATTAGGTATTAGGTAAAAATTTGTAAGGATATTGGAGTTAGGAGAAAAATTCAAATTGTATATTCAATCGTAATTCGGTGGGTTTGTAGACTTCCGCGTCTGTCTTTGTCCAATAAATTCATTGCTGATCAAAAAAACAAGTCTTAAAAATAGTGTTTAGATGCCTATCAGTCTAGTTCTTTGGGCTCTGACCATCGACCGAACACGCAGTTAGTTGAAATCATGAAAACATTTGATGTCTTAGTGTTGCACCAGTGTCATTATAATTTCTCTCCTTGGTTCGTGTTTGACACTACGCATTTTCAAAGTTTGAAGGACAAAGAAATAAGTTAGATTGATACACATTTATTCAAGTGACGGTCACTATTTTCAGTAGGAGTCAGGGCATTAATCTAAATTTATTTACGTGAAGGATTCCATCGAATTCACGTCAATTAAAACGTCCTATTTCCCATTATTATATTTTATACTGTCTACTCTAGTTGACACAGTATATTTATTATCCTTTTATGGAACAATTTCAGTTGGAATCCTCCCTCTAAAATAAGCCTTTAATTTGTTCAAGACAAATCACACACACACACACACACACACACACACACACACACACACACATATATATTATATATATATATAATATATATATATATATATATATATATTGTCTCGTAATTCTTTCTTCTGTCTTTGTAGTATCATTGATGTCTTTCTTTCGAAACGTCTCGTAACAGTGTACAAGCACATAAAAAGTTTCAGTTTCGCTCTGGTTAGAATCTCTTCCAATAATGTCTAGGGCCGGTTTTTTTCCGTTCGTGAAGCGTTGAAATACATACGTAATATCAAACTCTCTCTCTCTCTCTCTCTCTCTCTCTCTCTCTCTCTCTCTTCTCTCTCTCTGTCGTCTGTATCTGTGATTTATATGTTTAATCGATTTAAATGTACGTTTTTGTGCTCCTTAGTCTTAGGTATCCACTATTGGCAACCAATATCCATGTCATTACTTTATTGAGTTAGTGGTCTAAATTATTTACAAAAGTGCCTTTAGGTAATTTACTTAAATTTTTGGAGAAAAAATCTGAAAGTTTTGTTATTCATTTAATTAACTAGCAAAGCTCACTCTGTGTATAAAAGATAGTAAATTTTGTTTTAATGGTGAATTTTATTTTTTACAAAAGTTCGGCATGGGTTTGGGTAGTAGTCCCTTAGCTCCTGTCCTTAGCTATATTTACGTGGTTTTTTTTTTTAGACAAAAGTCTTAACCAAGACATTTGCTCCAAAAAGTTGTATGGTTTAGGTATATGGATGATAGTTTCTGTATTTGGCCAGTTCACGAAAATCTCTAGGAATTTGCCTGATTAAGCTTAATAATTTAGTCCCTTCTATAAAATTTACCATAGATTAAGAAAGAAATTGTAATTTAAATTTTCTTTATGTACTGTCAACACATAGGCAAGATAGAAATTCCACCTTTTCAGTCTTTCGAAAATCAACTAATATTTCTTCTTTTTATTGGTGCTGAGATTAAAACTATTTGTTATATTGCCTTGAAACTTAAGTATCCAAGGACTTTTGTAGATAAAGCTAGGAATACATTTTATTGAACTAATAACAAACTTGAATTTAGTAAGCATAACATTTTCAAATTACCGTATGCGTATGATGAAAGGTTTTTTGAAATTCCTAGAATTTTAAAGCTTTTCAACATAAATGTTGTTTTTAGTAATTCTGATATCAAGAGTTAATAAAAAATTCTCCTAAAGATACTTCTGGCTGCAAATATGAAATTCCTTGTGAAAAGTGTGGTAAGATGTATAACGGACAAACTGGAAAATCACTTTCACAACGAAGTAAACAACATCAATATTCTATGAAAACGACCAAATATCGTATGCATTATTCGTAAATATGAGAGATTTAGATCATCCTATTAACTGGAGTGAAGTGAGATCCCTAGTCCCATGTAACGACACAGTGGAAAGAAATATTATTAATTTATGTCTTGGTTTGTTTAAACCCATGCTTCATAATTAAAAAAAAAAAAAAAACAAGTTGTAGATAAAAATAACAAAATTAAATTATTCTCTTTTTATAAACTTTTTTTTTTACATCTTACTTTCCGTATCTATTATGGTTAAGTTTATGGGGTTTTAGTTTATGACTGCGTGTCGAGGATTACCCTGATTTTCTCTTTATTTTTACCATTTTGACACTAAACCAATCTGGTATTCTTGATCTTTTCTCCTAAGATACTTCTGGCTGCAAATATGAATTCCTTGTGAAAGTGTGGTAAGATGTATCACGGACAAACTGGAAAATCAACTTTCACAACGAAGTAAACAACATCAATATTCTATGAAAACGACCAAATATCGTATGCATTATTCGTAAAATATGAGAGATTTTAGATCATCCTATTACTGGAGTGAAGTGAGATCCCTAGTCCCATGTAACGACACAGTGGAAAGAAATATTATTAATTTATGTCTTGTGTTTAAACCCATGCCTTCATAATTAAAAAAAAAAAAAAAAAAAAAAAAAGTTGTAGATAAAAATAAACAAAATAATTATATTCTCTTTTATACTTTTTTTTTTACATCTTACTTTCCGTATCTATTATGGTTAAGTTTATGGTTTTAGTTTATGACTGCGTGATCGAGGATTACCCTGGATTATCTCTTTATTTTTACCATTTTGACACTAAACCATCTGGTATTCTTGATCTTTTCGTTAATATTGTAAACTTCTTTCCAACTGTATCACCTTTTTTGCCCCTACGATGCGTGAATAAACACAGGAAAGCGCTTGGTATTGAACTTCTGCTTGTCATTTTCCTGTGGTATTCACACACACACACACATACATATATGTATGTGTGTGTGTGATTTAGATGTTCTCCTCTGCTATCCTACGCAATAAATTGAGTACCAGGTAGTTAACCGCATATGTTGGGGAGAAGATAGGAAAAGTTACATGGTGTATATATATATAATATAATATATATATATATATATATATATATATATATATATATATATATATATATATATATATATATAGTACTGGTAATCTGGTAATCTTCTTAGGCACGAAGATATAGTAATTCAGTTGTATTCCACATAGGAAAATGAAAAAGGTATGTCTCAGAAAATGCCCAACAGTTTCGTCCTCCAATGGACCTCTTCTTGGAGCGTTTATTAACTATATATATATTATATAATATGTATATATATATAGATATATTATAATATATACAAATATAGACATATATATACATATATATATATTATATATTAGGTACTATATATATATTATAATATTAATAATTTTATATATGATAATATATATATGTATATATTACTATAAAATATATACTATATTATATATAATTATTATAATATTTATATATAATATTTATATATATATTATATATATATATATATGTGTGTGTATGTATGTAATATATTTATATATATATATATATATATATATATATATATATATTCAGTATATATATATATGTGTTATATATATATATGTGTATATATATATATATATATATATATATCTTATATAGATATATATATATATATATATAATGAAAGAATTATTGATAGATGGGGAAATTTCATATTATAAGCTTGTAAATGTGATGTCTTGCAGAAATAAATACAAGATATTTTCTTGCGAGTAAGGGATTCTAAAATGCTGAATAATTATAATTTTTTTAAGCGTCTTAATTTAGGTAAATTGTATTGTTCGTTGTGTAAAATTATATTCAGTTTACATCTTCTTATCATAAGTTTCACAATGTTGGCATTTTCTAAAAGACGGGGATACATTACAAGAGAGAGAGGAGAGAGGACCTGAAGAAAGAGAGGAGAGAGAGATGCGAGAGAGAGAGGAGAGAGAGAGTTCATGTCTGCTTACCCGATGGGAAGAAAAATGAATTAAAAGTGATTAAGAGAATATGAAGGATTATTTACAAATGATGAAACGACAGCCAAAAAGCGAATAAACAAAAATCTAGCTTTTTCAATTAAAACGCTGAAATAGAAGAGGAAAAGGAAGGGAAAAAGTAAAGACGAAGGAAGTAGAAAAGCGAACAATAATTATAATTACTAAAAAGGGAGAAAAATATGGGGTATTTTTAAGTGTTATCTTGGATTTTAAAATCGGTTTTTACAGATGAATTCCTTTTGTAATAATTACATCGAAGAGCTTATCTGGTTTGAATGATCATTTGTAAAATTCCAGGATAGGATCACACCGGTTTCTCGCATAGGATTGTAAGAAGAATGGATAAAAGCACTTGGAGAGAGAGAGAGAGAAAGAGAGAGATTATTTGAAATACAGTTGCATGACAGCTGGCATCACATGTAGGTTTACAGAATGATGTACGGGATGAAAAAAAAACAGAGAAAAGAAGGCAAGTAGTAAAAGCAATATGGAGAAGGTGATTAAGAACTTTAGGAGAGAACAGGAAATTTGTCTACAAGGACGTAAATGGAGAGGAATTGAAGATTCTAAAAAGTTAGGATCCAGATGGAGAGATATTGTCCGAGTTGAATTTAGTCGTCGGTCGATAGAGTGAGTATCTTATGGCTCTGTCACTGTGGCAGATAGGGGAGAGGAAGGACTGAATAGACGCAAAAATGTCACATTATTACCCTCCAAAACTCATCACTTACCCAACTTACCTGAAACCCATATCTAGTCAGTCTCCCACTGTCTTGAACTGCAGCAAAGGACAACCTTTGTTAGAAAAAGAAATTTTCAAAGATATCCAATTTGTTCCGAATGGAACGAGGAAGACTCATATTACCCGAATTCAGATCATTAGTATTATGTTTTACGTTGTTAAAACAGACGTTTTTTTTTAAATTGGCAACTGATGCAAATAACAGCAAATTTTAAGGGTCACTTTTATTGGACTAACACCATCATCATCCATCTTTACTTTGTTAGCAAAAACTTATTTCCAAATTGCCAATCAAGAAGGCACCAAGGAACGAGGGTCACTTAGTAATTGCATCAAAACTCATCATTACTCATCTTCAAAGACGTACCAGAGACATATCTCGAAACAGTCCGGGTCAGAAGCAGATAAAACGTCTGCTATTTATAACTATATGACGCAAGTGATCCCGACCCCAAAAAAGTCACCTATGGTCCCCCATATGCAATTTATGACGCTATATTTCGTAGCTGACACGTAATATCACTTAAGTCTTTCTTCGCTCCGGAGAAAAAAAAAAAAAAGATAGAATTAAGCGATCAGCGGCAATTTTCGAGATGGGGTATTCTGTCTTTTAGATCCTAAAGTTATGGTTCATATTGTTCCATTCTCATTGTAACGATTGGGGAGAAAAAAAAAAGTGCAGGAGAAGAAAGGAAGATCCTGCTTTGAAAAATGGATGGAGGGTCGAACTGAAAAGAAATAAACAAAAGAATGATTATTAAACGGAATAAAACTTATGTACAAAGAGAAAAAGAGAGCTAAATTTCCATAATTATAAGAAATGATATGCTGAAATAAAAAATCTATTTCTTTTCTCACGGTGACACCTTTTTTAGTCTAGCTAAAGAGGAGTGGGACGTTCCCAGCAGTTAATTCAAGAGATGATGACAAATCTACGAAATGAGATTTCAGGGACTAGCGTCAGTAACGATTTTAATTTTTAATGCATGACTAAGAATCTCGGTAATACGTCGAGAAAAGGATGTTAATTAAGATATGTTGAATTAGAGCATGCATACTTTTAATGACTAAATCGTGTGAAGAGATGTACACCATAATATATAATAATTATAGATATATATATATAATATATATATATATATATATATATATATATATATATATATATAGAATTTGAAGTTCTGTTTATTTCCGTTTATTAAGAAGCCAACGTCTCGTATCGCTTGATACATTTACCAGGCTGAATAAGCGATTCAGAATAGAAGATGCTTGTTTACATAATTTAAACCACTTTATCAACCTGGAAAATATATCAAACGATACGAAACGTCGGTTTTTAATAAATGGATATAAACAGAATGGCTTTCAATGAACTTCAAAATTGGTCTACTGCCTGAGCGCCTGCTCCTGTCCTTAGATATAAATATATATATATATATATATATATATATATATAGATATATATATATATATATATATATATATATATGCGCGTGTGTGTGTGTACTAAGATCCCCCGACCACAATCACATCACTGTGTCAGCTACTTTTCCAAGCGTGCTCCCTCACGGCTCTAATGCTTGCTATCAGTGTCAATACGAGAGTACTGAGCGTAACGGCCTGCTTGCATGCATTCCTGATTTCTCTGGGGAGATTTTCTCCCTACTTCCCAAGGACCCGGTTTTTCCTAGACCGCGGTCTGATGTCGTTGAGGAGATTCGGTCTGTATCCCGGTAATGTTGTTTTTGGTTTTCTGTTGGTCGACGAATTGATTTGGGTGTGCTTTTTCCTCTTACAGTGAAAAGAGAAGATGTCTTTGCATTGCATCCCTCTGGGATGCAGCTGATATAGCGAATTGGAGTTCTAAGTCTGTGGTTTCTCCACCCAGAGCAATAACTGTAGAGCATTGTTGATCTCTCAAGTTCCTCTTCCAATATTGCAGCTATATTTAATTTGCCTTTTATGTTGAGTAAAGATCTTGCAATGCTTAGTCCTGAGTCTATACTGGTGATTTTTAATGGTCGTCAGTAATGTATTTCAAGATATTCTGTGGCTGTAATATTCCTTTTTCCAAGTGTGATATGGTGATAGGTAAATCTATTGAAATTTTTTTTTTTTTTTCGTAATAAGCCCTTAAGTTTTTCATTTACTTTTAGAAATCTTGGTGTATTTATCATTCACATGATCGTGATCTGCATTTAAGGACACATGTAAAAAATACCAACTTTTTGACAACCTTCCTTATCTTTGCTTATAAAATTCTCAAAGAACTTTCAGCTGAGAAGTTCGAGCCAAACATGGCTTGGGTTTTCAACTTTATTGTGATTTTTGTTTCTTTGTGTCTTGTGGAGGCCGAAGGAAACTGCAATTTAATGCTTATGTCTAGCCCAGAGGGGCCATTGACTTGGGATTCAAACTTCCAAAGAATATGGTGTTCATGAGGAAGAAGTAAGAGGAAGTAAAGGGAAATACAGAAAGAAGAGATCTAGCTTATTAAAAAGGAAATTTAAATTCATAAATCAACAGATAGATAAAAACGTATTAAAATGCCAGAAGAACAGTATGAGGGTAATATTGCGAAGCCTCTTTGCTTGAACTTCCGAAGTTTTAATTGTACGACATCCTCAGTTTTTATGTCAGCTGTTCCTTGTGCTTGAGGAGGATGGTTACCCATCCATGCCCCAACCACACTCAACAGTGATTTAAAACTTCTTCAAGTCAAATGGAGACCAGGGGTCTCGTTACATTATATATATATATATATATATATATATATATATATATATATATGATATATGTATTATATATTATATATATATATATATTATATATATACATTATATAATATATATATATATATATATATATATATTAACACCTGTCACTTTCTTAATTAATTCTTGGAATCATATGAACAAAACAAAAAACACAGAGACAACGATAAATGACCAAATCCCTTCACCTCTGATTGAGAGAATTACATTGATTGATGCCACAGACTTCGAAATTCCTGGTCTACTTTTACCATCTAATCAATCTTAATGATATTTGATCAGTCTGTTTTAGGGACTTGATAGAAAACTCCCGTTGTTATTTTAGATAATTTTCAAGAATTAAGAGCAACATGACGCTGTTAAGCAGAATCCTTGATTCTAATACTATTCGTCGCTTTAGTCTAAAGTTATCCTGTTTTCGGACAGGCCAAATTTAGGTACCCCCTTTTCGGACAGTCTAAGTTTAGCCTTTTTTATGATAGTTTGAAATTCAGACTTTTACCGGACGCTCTAAATTAAGCTTTTTTTTGCATACAACTAATTATAGCCTTTTTTCGACCAGTCTGAATTTGGCCATTTTTACAGTAGTCTAAAATTCAGACTTTTACCGGACACTAAATTTAGTTGTTTTTTTTCGGGAAGTCTAAATTGTGGGCGTTCCCGAAGTTGTGATAAAGAATTTTTTTTCATATGACTGAATAGTATAAAACCTCTCATACCTCAATGTCGTTTTTACAAATTCTCATAATTTTTTTTTATTCAAATTATACCATTTCAGAATATCAGCACAGATGAACTCTTAGTAACTCAGTAACAAATTTTAGACCAGAAACCCGAAATGTTTTCACTAATTCCCCCTAATTGTCTTCGCTGTTAGTTCTACCTTGAGGTATCCATTCCCCTTCAAGCACATCTCTCCGAGATATCTTCACCTTTCCTCTTCTTTTCCTGTTAAAAGACATCATTAATTTTACAAATCCTGATAGGACCTCCAATCTGCATCTTTACCCACTTTCCCACGGGATTCCTATCATCATCATTATCATTCTCTCTCTCTCTCTCTCTCTCTCTCTCTCTCTCTCTCTCTCTCTCTAACATATTAACACTTACTCTCGTAGATACACAATTGTATAAATAAAATGATAGCACCAAATATGTTCAAATATTAGATAGATATTTCCAGTGTTACTGTCAACATTTTAAATGGAATTGCTGCTGTGACAGATACATATTTTGTCTTACAAATTCCATACATTCCTTAAGTCATTAAGATGACTTTTAATTTAATCCATCTTATGCGTCTAATTCTGTGTCCGCGTCATCACACCATAAAAATGAGATCTTTAACCCGTTTACTTCTGCAGCTGAATGAAGATGTCTTCGTATATTAGAATAAAACACCTCTGCGCGCGCGACAGTTAAACCGAACTGAAATGACAGGAAAAACCGCCCACATCAATCTGGAAGGTTTCGTTATTTCAACCAGTTCCACATATTGCGTGGCGCTGACGACCTTAAATCCAGCGCCAGCGGTTTCTTTAGTAGCCGATAAACGTTTATGTGAACCCCTGCGATTGGCCCTCGAGTGTAAGAGTGCCGGAATAAAGTTTCCCGGGCGATTCGACAAACCAACAAAACTAGTGGAGCGATGTAAGGTGAAAAGCAAGGCACAGCTTAGCATTCATTCAAACTAGACGACGCCGAGATGTATATAGAGCTCTCGTGCTTGTGTCAGACGGAGACAGGAGGAATCATTCGATGGCTGAATGGCAGCGAATGTCATTTTAGAAGGCAAAAAAATGATTAAAAGAATGTAAAAATCTAGAAGATATGAAATGTGTCTTCATTGCTATATATTCTTGTTTCTGCTAAAGGGAGCCTAGAGAGTAATTCATATTTTTTTATAAGTAATTCACATTCTATTATTAGTGGCAGGGAATTATTTCATAGCTTCTTTCCTGAAATTCTGCATTCTACGCCATTAGAAATATATCAAGAGACGTAGCGCTGAGCCACATAATGTTCGACGGAAAAATCGTTCCATTTTCTGAAAAAGCCGAATGTTCGAAATACAAAATACAAATCATCAAAACACGGTCTTTTTTCCTACGTAATTATCGAAGGTCATTATGACTTTTTTTAATGTTTTTTTTTTATTTGCTATTCTTGTTCTTGTTGTTGCCATTATTATATAGAACCGTTAAAGAAGAGGGTCGTAAAAGCCATTCCGATACATTGCCGTTTTATTTATGAGTAATTCTTCATCATCATCAATCATCATCGTCGTCGTCCTCCTCCTCGTCAGTAGACTACCCGAATCCTTTTATTTTCGGGCTTCCGCTAAACGGGCGCCTCTTTATGGCCAACAAATAAATCATAAAAGATTCCTTATCCATCGATGAACCGAATATAGATTGAAACCTTACTCTCACCATTATTGGTAGTACGTTATTATTATTATTATTATTATTATTATTATTATTATTATTATTATTGTGTATTAAAATTAAAAAAATCCATATTTTACATGGTAGAATATTTTACTATATAATTGTGGATTTTTATTACATAAATTGTTCTTCACGAGACGTGATTTTCTTAGCAACCAATAACCTATTATTATTATTATTATTATTATTATTATTATTATTATTATTATTATTATTATTTTATTATTATTATTATTATTATTATTTGTGTATGCTGGAAAAAACCTTCTTTCAAACATGTTTTATTGAATGCAATTCTGTAAATTCTGTCATTGTATTTAATAAAATGTTATTGTTATTATTATTAGTATTATTATTATTATTAGTTTCATTACCTCTATACTTCCCGAAGTCGTTTTGTAGCAGAGGAAGGGAGATGGATGAGGTGGTAGCGTGACCTACTCCATATCCTCGACAGAAATCAAGTTATATGGAGGAGGAGGAGGAGGAGGAGGAAGAAGAAGAATGAAGAGGCGGAGAAGGAGAAAAGGATAATGATGTAAGATGTAGATCAAGTTCCCTGACTTTTTCAACCCTGGAGATTGCTGTCGTCGGTTGGGGTGTACCAAGGGGAGGGTTGCTTTTACGGACTGGGAGACTAAGCCCCTGTCTTTTATCGTTTCTTTTCTGAACAGCATTGATTTTTGTTTGTTATATTTCCTTTATTCATCATTTCTGTGTTTTGCTTCAGTTTTGTTTATTGATTAAGAGCTTTATCATTTTTAGTGAATGATTTCCGTAGATTTGTTTAATTTAGTTCAGTTTATAAATGTGTTTTGTTTTAGTTCAATTTTTAGATTTTTTCTGGTCTGTTTAATGACTTAGTTTTGTTAATTTCTTTCGGAATTCTTGTCTTGTCTAGACTAAGTTTATTCCCCTTATTTTGTTGACTTGATGAAAGAAATATTTGTCTAGTTTTATTGTATATTTTTCATTTCTGCTTAGTTGGTTAGTATATTGTTTAATTTGTTTTTTTTTTATGCAAGGATATAGTCTACACTTTTTTCAACTAATTCCGTCTAAAGCTATTTTGTTCAAATTTGGCAAAACGTTATTGTGACAATTCTAATTCCTATTAAAGAATAGATGCAATTCTCTCTCTCTCTCTCTCTCTCTCTCGTCCTTCAGGGGGGGGTATCTTCACTCGGCAAGCCAATCTCGCTCTCTCAGTCTCCTCTTCTCATCTCATTCATCTCTCAACTCCTCTCTCTCTTCGTCCAATCCACTTTGAACAGGTCATCTAAAGTTTTTACAGTTATGGGCAATTGTACGAGTAAATCCTGTTATACTCCCAAAGTTGGTATTTCAAAACCTCTATTACTTTTGATTGGAAAGAATCTTTCGGATAGTTCCGTAAAAGAGATAGGAATGGAAAATATGGAAAAACCCTTCTCTTTCTGCTCTTTCTGGCCATGTTCTTCGATCTCTCTCTCTCTCTCTCTCTCTCTCTCTCTCTCTCTCTCTCTCTCTCTCACCGACCGCCCACCCCGAACCCAACTCTGTCGAAAGTAGTTGCATTTGTCGTACTTTGAAAAATTCGTCCTGATAGTATGTGCAAAGTGTTAGTTTTTTTTTAAACTATCCAGCAAATTGGAAGTCTATTTTGCAGCTTTTATGGTGCATAAACGCATGAAAAATAACCACACATCTATGAACAGGTACACTGTAGAGTAGAAATCTCGAACAAACAAAACTGTGCTCGCAGGACATAGGTGTAACAAATAAAAGGTATAGGCCTAAATCATGGTTCCAATATACAATCAGAAATTCATAGAATATGGTTGGGATTTAGGCTATAATATAAAGATTATATATTCTAGGTATATGACTCTATTATACAAACTCTATGCTCCGAGATGAGTATCCCAATAAAGTTATTATGCATTCCTAGTATAGGATTCTGTTATACATTTGATTACGCGTCTATGAAGGTTCTAATAACCAAGTGATCTGTTCTTTGTAAAGGACGCTATTATCCAAATGGCCTTAATATATATATATATATATATATTATATATATATATAATTATATATATAGATATTTATATATATATGATAATATACTTCTTTATATATATATAATATATAGATAGATATATATATATATATATATATATATATATATATATATTATATATATATAAAAATATATATATATATATATATATATATATAGATATAATATACTCTATATATATATATATATATATCTATATATATATATATATATATAGATATATATGGTCGTCAATGATAAATTGCATAAGATGCAACTTATCCTTGACGACCACACTAAATTTATATATATATATATAGATATATATATATATATATATATATATATATATATATATATGTATAGATATAGATATATATATATATATATATATATATATATATATATATATATATATATATATATCTATATCCAGTACCTTCTTCGCTATACTAAAAGTATGCTCCTGGGTTACGGTATATTAATACAAAGTGTTGTATCTTACAATATTTCTATGACATTTATTTTTTAAGTCACTAGATTATAACTACTTATGCTCGTAGATTTTGGTTATGTTATGCAACCAATGTATTACTCATTTAGATCTCTATTATTCGATCAAGACGTTCCTAGACAATGAACATATCAAAGAATATTCTCAATTCAGATACAAGCAGGTATACCGATGGAATTCTTATCTTAATCTTGTTGCAAACCGTATATATCTAACAAGGAAAAATCTCTAGCGAGGCCAAATGACACTCGTTTAAACAAATGAAAAGAAAACATCTAACTGGTAACGTAGCCTACCTTTTTCTGTTGAATGCCATCTCTGGATTTGGCTGAAAATCAGTCTCAAACTAGGCTAATGTAAACTCTTTGTTGTTAGAAAAATATGCTTTTTATCTCCCAAAATTAGCTAACATGAAAATAGAATAAAATTAATTAAACCTGACTCAAAAAGAAACGTTAAGCTATCATATTCCTCTCAAAATCATATTTAAGTAAGTACCCCCTTTTCCCCTAAGTGTCCAAACATTCATAGTTAATTAATAGTCAAAATTAGTCTACAGAAAAACCCATAAGGTGACTTCGAATCCATCTGAAATAAAGAGACCATAATTATGACACCATAAAACATTAAATTTCGTCAATAAAGAATGTGTGCCACACCTCACTTCCCTTTCTCTAGAACTCAAGTAATTGTCACTTCAAATGTTAACTTTTTCAAAGTTTTTTCTTTACGGTACCTTGTCCGACAGACCTGCAACACCTCTTCTAGCACCTCTTCTGTGGCATGTTCCACACACTATCAATCAAATTCAGTGAGTCCCCTTTGCAACTTTTGCCCCAGATTATATGTCATTTTCTGTTCATTATGAACACACACACACCAATTGGCACACAAGATGCATGCACGCTACATACATGAAACTCGTGATCTTCTTCAAAGTGCGTCACTGACCCCTTTGTGCGCTGGTAAGCTTTCCTGTTTGTTTTTTCGTTTCAGCGTCTTCGAGGAATCCAGTGTTTTGCATCTGTCTCTAACCAGCAAGAGCGAAGGTTATCAACCCGACTATTTAATATTATGGACTGTTGCTGGTGCCTTTAAGATATATATGAACAAGTAGAGTCTTAAGCATGCAAATGCAGTTTCATTAAAAGAATTCATCTGAGAATATTGTTGGTTTCAGGAGGGTAGAGTCACGTATGTTTTGCGGTAATATTTTGTCCAGGAAAGTTTATAGAATTGGACTACATAGTCATATTTGTTAGTTAATGTATTAGTATTTACAAAGTTACTTATTAATTCAACTGCTTGTTTTTTTCAGTTTTCTTAATATTAATTAGCTCGGTCATTTCCCTTCCTAGATTACAATTGAATGATTAATCTTAATATTCACCTGCTATTAATTCATTTCTTGTCATTTGTAGTTTCTGGAAAAGCTTTTCAAATAGTAGTGAAAAAAAATCTAACTACTATTTGGTTTCTGCTTTGGTAACTCTTGACCAGAAACCTCAATAATAAGTAATATATTTCTTGAGTCACTTATTCTGTTTTTAGGTAATTGTAAACTGATAGTCAGATCAATAGTCTGGGTAAGTTATTTCAATACTAATGATAATAAATGAAAGTTGAACAGATGCCATAACCGTGGAAGAAGTCGCACTTATTTCAGGCCTTTTCAAAATATTCACATTTAAAGTCGCAACTTTATTTGTTTCTCCAACTAAGGCGTAAGAGCACTTGATATTGAGTTGTTTGGATGTAGTGTCTTCTGTTTTAAGGTAGACATAATCTTTCTTTTTTAATCACAGAAGACATTGGGACGGAAAACTTGATATCCCAACCTAGGATTATTATTATTGTTATTATTATTATTATTATTATTATTATTATTATTATTATTATTATTATTGAAAGTCGCTTCCTTAATAACCGAATATTTTGCTCGCAATTCAGGTGCTTGAAGCCTAAATGATCGTTATGGTCCTGGGATTAATATTTCCTTAGTAAACGAGTACTTTCCTCGCAAATCAGTTCCATGTAGTCTCTAGCCTTACCCTGGTAGTAAAAATGGAAGAATCATGCATACTGAATGAGAGTGTCGAGCAAACAATTAAGAGCACATCCACCATGGCGAATGCAGTAGCATTACGTATTTTTGATCCGCCATCATTTCCCAGTGGATCTGTTTAGCGTTATCTAGGATTCGTAGAACAAATAAATGAATAAAAGGGAGCACAACAGTCCATGTAAGGCCTCAGGGAAATGGTAAAAGGCGCCGAGTGCCTCGAATATAACCTGGGGAGCGGACGCAAGAACGAATTACCATCGGTGGTTTACGAGAGCCCTTCAGCACAGCAAACGAGAGAGAGAGAAAGAGAAGGATCGGTAGCTTTCCTAATAGCACCCTACGCTACAGCCACTCATGATGTTTTCGAATATAACAAGATTTGGACTGTATACAATAGACGGACTTATTCCGTTTCTCTATCTGCTGTCTGTAATTTTTTTATGTATGAAGTTATAGAAGTACATACATAATAATAAGGCAACGTATTTACCAAAACTGCTTACATAGGTACATATTCCCAAACATACATGAATACATATATACATACATACAGAATAACGTAACATATTTGCAAGAATGCACGCATGCATACAGGCATGTATACGAAATATCAATATATTTCCAAGAATGCATACGTACATACATACATACACACCAAAAATATAACGCAGGAAAAGGCGATATAATAAGTTACCTTCGGCCATAAAACGGGGAGAAAAGAAAGCAGAGAGGAGAGCACCTCGGAAGATGAAGTACAGAAGAAATAACCATAAATCAGACATGAGTTAATATCGATACAGATTGGAGAAACGCTTTGTAATAATGGCCTCAGGACGTAATATATAAAAACCCGTGCGTATTATGGAATCCTTTCCATCAACTTTAAATGGTTAGTTTCTTATTTTTTGCTGATAATATATATATATATATATATATATATATATATATATATAATATATATATCTTAATCTTAGCTTAGTCCTACTTTTATTCGTATGAGCCGCTTCCCTCTGGGTCTGTGGTGCTCCTCTGCCTCGTCAATTTCCTTCTCCCTCAATGTCTTCCCTCACATAATCTCTCCATCCCTTTCTTGGTCTTCCTCGACTTCTTCTACCCTGCACTTCCATCTGCATAGCTTACCTTCCAATATGGTGTGCCCCTTAGGGGGGATAGTGCCGTCAGTGGACCTCATGCGGTGCACTGTACTCATTACTTGAGGTTGTTTGCAGCGTGGCTTCGGCCCCTAGCTGCTACCACTTTCATTCCTTTTACTGTGCTTACTTTCATATTTTCTTTCTTCATCTTGATTCATAGTGCAATTACGAGGTTTTCCTCCTGTTACACCTTTCAAACCTTTTACTGTCAATTTCCATTTCAGCGCTGAATGACCTTATGGGCCCCAGTGCTTGGCCTTTGGCCTAAATTCTGTATTCAACTCAACTCAATTACAATATGGCGTGCCTCCTTTCTCAGTACGTTTCCGTTCCAGCTCAGTCTCCCCTCCTCCACTTTCTTTGATGGTCCACCCACCTTTGTTGACCCTCTTATTTGCTAGTTCCTGGCCCTGTCCTCCCTCGTTACACCACACATCCATCCGTCCTAACATTCTTGTCTTTGCCATATTATATATATATATATAAATATTATATATTATTATATAGTAATATATTAATATTAATATACCTTATATATATATTATACATGGTGCATGGTAATAATGGCTCAGGTAAAAATGGCACGGGAAAAAATGGCACGGTAAAAATGGCACAGGAAAAATGGCACAGGAAAAAATGGCACCAGGAAAAAATGGCACAAGTTGAAACAAAAATAGGAAAAAATGGCACAGGAAATAATTTTTAAAAATTTATTTGTAACATAAAATAAGGTATATGTGACGTAAAAAAAATGTTTTACAATTTATTTGAAAAACATAAAATAAGGTATATTTGACGTAAAAAATCATTCTCTAAAATGTATTTGAAACTTAAAATATAGTCTTTAATTAAAATCCAATATTATGTCAAATCCAAATCCCGTAACACTTCGTCCAAGTTTTTCCTTCCTTCA